>NC_081409.1:237148751-237399377 GCF_030272615.1 Cryptomeria japonica
GTGAACTAACTGGTTTTTTGTCTTTTGCATGTTTGCAATTTTGTTTGTAGGTTGCTTGAAAAAATATCATTATCATCCATATCCCTTTCAAGCATAACATCCATGAAATGATTTTCCTTTGACGCATTTTGATGTTGTTTCAAACATGTTTCTTTCTTCTGTTAGATAGTGATAGACTTATAAAGCACTGAGAGGGGGGGTGAATCAGTGATAGCAAAAATAATAACACTTTAAACCCAGATCGGTAAAAATAATTAACCAGTTTAGTTAATAATTTGCATGCAATCCAAAGTGTTATAAAATCATTCACAAAAAGTAAAACATTCACCATAACACAAGTGTTTATACGTGGATAACCCAATTGGGAAAAACTACGGTGAGATGAGACTCACAAGTTAACTATCTGCAGAAATAGGTAACTGACCAGTTAAGGTCTACAAAGTGATTTGTTAGGAGTGAATCCTGTTAAAGATCACAAAGACCTATTAGGAGCTATACCTGGTTAAAGGTAACCTCAATGGAGGATTTAGATCCAAGTTGATGAATCACCTTGTTAGAGGATTTGTACAATGAATTTTGTTAGAGCTTACCCAGTTAGGAGATTTAACTGTTGTAGTGATTAGAAAACAACAAGTGGTATGATCTAGTAATAGTACATATTGCTTGTTTAGATCCTTTTATGCTCACTCCTTACTACATCACCAACATACTTTGCAACTCCTTCAATAAATTGCATCAAATCTAACTCATAACATCACTTGTATCTTGCATGTAAAAATAACTCATCACAATGTCTTTTTATAGACATTAGATTTCATGTCAGCTCAAGAACCTCAATACAATTTCCTAGGTTCAGTGAATCTGGATAATCTTCCATAACATGTCACAAATCACCACCAAAAATGTCGGTTAGAGATAGCACATCGCGACAAGTGATAACTCATCACACAATCTGTGAAACCGGCTGGAAAACCAATACCAGTTGAGTGTTAACCACTTCCAACTCATATATCAATTGTCTCCATTCGCCTCCTTGTCACTCTCTACTATATCTCAAAACTAGTGATAGTGGAATTGACCAAAACTGCATCACCGACATACTCCGCAACTCCTTCAATAAATCGCATCAACTCTAACTCATAACATCAATTGTATCTTACATGTCAAAATAAATCATCACAATGTCTTTTTAAAAACATTAGATTTCATGTCGACTCAAGAACCTCAACATAATTTTCTAGGTTCAGTGAATCTAGACAATCATCCATAACACATCACAAATCACCACCAAAAATGTCAGTTAAAGATAACACATCACGATCGGTGATAAATCGTCACACAATCTATGAAACCGGTTGGAAAACTGATACCAGTTGAGTGTTAACCACTTACAACTCATATACCAATTGTCTCCATTCTCCTCCTCATCTCTCTCTGATGTATCTCAAAACTGGTGATAGAGGAATTGACCAAAACCTATTGTCTTAACTACATATACTGGTTGTCTACACATACTGATTTAGGCACCTTCATACTGATTAGACTTCATTTATACATATGATACTAGTTTGACCTAACTAAGATAATCAAAACATATGTGTGTCATCAATGACAACACATAAAGTCATCCAATACAAAAAGCATCATCATGCAAACAATCTCGCCCTTTGGCATTGATGGAAACACTTAGAAAAAAAATTTGTCAACTAATTGTGCTTACAAAAATGTACAGACTCCCCCTTAATGGTACATATAAAATTTTCACATCACATACACACATATTTCTACTCTCCCTTTGACAACAATGCCAAATTGAAAAGTAAAATACATATATATTACATCAAAATTTGCATCAAAAACTGCATATATTTAAATATAAGAGTTTTTAAGGTGTGTACAATGCAATTATTAAGAAAATGTCACTAAAATGAATCTTCAACTGTGCAAGATCATTATCCCATGTTTCTAACAATGTTTCAGTGATCTCAACATTTTTCATAATTTGTGTAGCAAATTCTTCCATTCCATCCACTATGCTCATCTCCAAGGTAGCCAAAACCGCTTCTGAATCCTTGTATACTAGTTGAGTGTTAACCGCTTCCAACTCATATATCAATTGTCTCCATTCGCCTCCTTGTTGCTCTCTATTGTATCTCGAAACTAGTGATAGTGGAATTGACTGAAACCAAATGTCTTAACTGCATATACCAATTGTCTACACATACCAGTTTAGATAGCTTCATACCAATTAGACTTACTCTATACATATGATACCGGTTTGACATAACTAAGACAATCAAAACATATGTGCGCCATCAATGACAACACATAAAGTCATCTAATACAAAAATCATCATCATGCCAATAGACAGTGTTAGTTAGATGAGAGAGGGGGGGTGAATCTTATCAACACAATTTACAATATATTCATTAGATTCAACCTCAGTAGCCTTACTTGATATGCAACTATGATTGTAAAACATTCAAACTCATAAACTGATAAACTTAAAACATCATAACACATTTAACACCAAATTTAACATGGAAACCCAAATAGGGAAAAACCACTGTGGGATTTCAGGCCCACTAAGAAATATACTCTTCTAAAGTATGCTCGGTTAAAAGAAAATCTTGTTAAAGATTACATACACATTGCTAGATGTGACCCGGTTAAGGGATTTCCCTCAGATCTGTTAGAATCTTCACTTTGTTAGAAGTGACCTTGTCAAAGGATTTCAAATACTCATTTAGAATGTTACCTTGCTAGAGGATTTACAAATAACACTGTTAGGTCCACTCGGTTAAGAGATTTCCTGTCACTTATAGAATAAATAATAGTAATAAAATATATCTGCAACTTCACATCTGAAATGCTAAAGCAGATTCTATGTGCTCAATGAACTCAAGATAATCTTTTCATAAGACTTATCTTGCTTCTTGTTGGGCTTCTCAATCTGTTCTACAATCAGATCTTCAATCTTCTGAACTCGGTAATCACCTCTGTAGCATCATTGTGCTTCCAGTTTGCCCGCTTCCATTGTTCATCAACAATTCCTTATTTATAAATGATTCTTAACCACTTAATCTCCTTGATCATGTTTCCCATGATCAATCTTAGCCATCAGATCATCATACTTGACTAGGTTCATTGAATCCTTTGATCTGAAAAATGTTTTATCTCACCTTGGAACTCGTATTTCTTCCTTGGTACTTGTGCTAGGTTATGACCGTTTAATGTACGCTGTCGATCTGACTTTTGTATTTTCATTATCGTAGATCCTCAACAAACTTCTTGCATGACATACCAATCATCTATACATCTCCAGCTCATTGGCATCCTTCATTTAATAATGCTTTTATTCATCCAATGCAATCAGTTACTGCTCGGTTGTTACTTGGTTAATACTAAACTTTTACTTGGTAGACATTCTGCCTTCATTAACCAATATCGATAACCTTGGGGTTTATCGACTATCTCCTTGCTCGGTAACATAGAACAGTATCAAACCTTTACTCATGAAATATTTTCTCCTTCTTGTTCAGTCAATGAATACACATATATAGGATATCAAAACAATCAAAACAACATAATCTCGTCACTGTCTAACTCGGTAATAGTTGCCCATTTGAATAACATATTTTTCCCTTTCATTTTCACATTCATTCTGTGTCACTTACTAACATCTTTATACTTATCAAAACATACTTCTTAAGTAATGGCAACATCATACTGAATCAGAAAATCAATTTCTTGACATCAATGACAAAATAATAATATTAAGACAGTAATTATCCTTTATCAGTTATATCAATAATCTCCAACAACCTTCTCAATATCCTTATACCAGCAAACTTATTGAAATGCCAACAATCTGCCCCTTTGGCATTGATGGCAATACCAACTTGATTTATTTCAATTGATTCGGATTCAAATTGCTATAAAACTATCTGCTCTTAATCCTTGAGTTGTAAAACATCTCCTGCAAACTTTCTCCCCCTACCATTAGTCTTCTCCCCCATTGACAACAATGCCAAAAAGTAAAACTAATTCATGATTCCTTCCCCTATGAAGTAATTTCCTTGCAGTTAAAAAATATACAAATGTATCATCTCAGTCTCGGTCATAGCATCTTGACTTCAATCACTATTTCCTGCACAACTTTAGGTGACCTCCTAAAGTGTGTAAATTAGCATCAACTCATAAAGAGTATTTTGTAGAGTCATACAGTTGATGCTTTCACCGAACTCTGTCAGTGAGTAGAAGATAGGGATAGGACCCCTAACTTGCTTATAAGATACTCAAAAGTGTCCCTTGGTAGTGGCTTTGTGAAGATGTTTGCTATTTGTTCCTTTGAACTAATATATTTCAGCACAACTTTCTTCTCTTGAACTTATTCTCCGAGATAATGATACTTTATAGAGATATGCTTTGTCTTAGAGTGCATTACCATATTCTTTGAAATGTTAATAGCACTAGTATTATCACAGAATATAGTTACTGGCTTGGTAACTTTCTCATTCATACCTTCCAACAGTTGTTTGATCCATGCTATATTGGTGCAATTTAATCTTGCAATGACATATTCAGCTTCACGTGTTGATTGTGAAATGCATCCTTGTTTCTTGCTAAGCCAGCTCACTAGTCTTTCTCCCAAAAAGAAAGCTCCACCGCTTGTGCTTTTTCTATCATCAATGTTTCCTACCCAATCAACATCAGTATAGACTTTTAAGTCAAAATCATTCCTCTTTTGATATACTAAACTATAATCTTCAATGCCTCTTAAGTATCTGAAAATTCTCTTGATTGCTGTCATATGGGTTTCTTTGGGATCTGCAGAAAATATTGCAACTATACCTACTGCATGTGCTATATCAGGCCTATTGTGAACCACATATTGCAACTTTCCAATCATAGATCGGTAAAGTGTCTCATCAACAAATGCGGATTCATCATTCTTTGATAGTTTACAATTGGTAGTCATAGGAGTACTTATAGGTTTAGAATTCTCCATTCCAAATTTCTTCAAGATTTCCTTTATGTATTTGGATTGAGTAATGAAGATCTCATTTTTCATTTGCAGTATCTGCAAACCTATAAAATACTTTATTTCACCAATTAATGACATCTCAAATTATTTTCACATTTCATTTCCAAAGTTATTGCATAAAGAGTCATTTCCACAAAAGATAATATCATCCACAAATATGGCTGAAATCAGTATTCCATTTTCCTCATCATTCTTCATATACATGTTGTTGTTTTCACTTGTCCTCATAAAACCAATCTTGATTAGATAAGAGTGCAATCTTTCATACCATGCTCTAGGTGCTTTCTTCAGGCCATATAATGCTTTGTTCAACTTACATACCTAATCTTTATTCTTCTCTTCAATAAATCCTTCAGGCTGTTCAATATAAACTTCTTCTTCTAGTATACAATTCAAAAATGCAGATTTAACATCCATTTGATATACCTTGAAATTTTGTAAGCAGCATATACCAACAATGTTCTTACTCCTTCAAGTCTTACCATAGGTGCAAAAGTCTCACCATAGTCTATTCCTTCTTTTTGAGCATAATCTTTGCAAACTAGCCTTACTTTATTCTGAATGACCTCACCTTTTTCATTTAGCTTGTTTCTGAAAATCCACTTTGTACCGATTACATTTTTCTCTTTTGGTCTTGGGACTAGTTTCCATGTTTCATTTTTTTTTATTTGTTCAATCTCTTCAGTCATAGCATTTACCCAACCTTCATTGTTAAATGCCTCTTTTACTATTCTTGGTTCAAATTTAGATATTAGACATGTGTTCTGTCTCAGATTGATCCTTGTCATCACTGGATCATCCTTATCTCCTATAATCTGACTTGATGCATGATTTCTTCTGACATATTTGGCTAATATAGGCTCTATAGGCTCTGTATGATCTTCTTCATCACTCGATAACTAGGTATTTTCTTCATTTTCTTCATCAACTTTCTCGGTAGGAATTCTTGGTTGAACATATACAAATTCATCATAATCTTCTAGTTCTTTGAAATTTCCTTCATCATTTCTTTCTGCAAATTCATCAATTTTCACATTTGCACTTTCCACTACTTTGTTAGATGATTTGATTAGACATTTAAATGCTTTACTTCTAGAAGAATAACCAAGAAATGTTCCTTCTTTGCTTTTCTGATCAAACTTTCCATTTCTATTATCTTTGTGAACATAACATCTACTTCCAAATATTTTAAAATAACTCACATTAGGTTTCTTGCCATACCAGATTTCATACGATGTCTTCAAGGTTCCTTTTAGTTGTACTCAGTTCAGGGTGTAAACTACAGTGCTCATTGCTTCTCTCCAAAATGTTTGAGGTACACTCTTTTCTATCATTAGGGTTCTGGCACAATCTACAATAGATTTGTTTCTTCTTCCAGCTATCCCATTTTGTTGTGGTGTTCTCGATGCAGACACTTGTCTCTTTATACCATGATCATTATAAAATAGGTTAAATTCATCATAAATGAACTCTCCTCCTCTATTAGATCTTAGACATTTTAACTGTCTTCCTGTTTCATTTTCAACTCTTGCCTTATACCATTTGAACATTTGAAAGGCTTCTGATTTTTCTTTTAAAAACATAACTGACATCATCCTTGAGTAATCATCCACAAATAATATGAAGTATTTATCACCATAGTAACTTTGAACTTTCATAGGACCACAAAGATCAGTGTGCACAAGATCTAGAATTCCTTTAGAAGTGTAGGACTTACTTGTAAATCTTGATTTTGTCATCTTACCCATCTGGAATCCTTGACACATTGCATTCTCAGGTTTTTCCAAGCTCGGTAAACCTCTTACACGATGCTTCTTCCTTATTTTGATCATATTATCAAAATTTATATGACAAAAACTTTTATGCCATAACCAAGTATCTTTTATTTTTGCATATAGACAATTGTTCCAAGTTGATTCAAGGTGAAATTTATTACCTCTTGTTTGAGTCCCGGTAGCAACCAACTTTCCATGTTTGTCATGAACTTTGACAATTCCTTTCTGAAATTCTATTTGGTAACCTGTATTGTTTAACCGTGCTACACTCAACAAATTGTATTTCAAACCTTCAACCCAATATACATCATCACATTTAGCATTTTCAAGAAGTGTGATAGATCCTTTACCTTTCACTGGACATGGTGCATCATTACCAAATCTTACATAACCTCCATCATAATCTTCTAATTTAACAAATTTGTGTTTATCACCTGTCATGTGATGTGAGCATCCACTATCTATGATCCAAGAATCATAATTATTTATGTGAGATATTAAAGCTTTTTCTTCATACCTTTCTTCATCTGATCCATCTTTGATAGCCACATAAACAACCTCCTCTGTCTCAGTTTCATCAGATTTATCATCGTTGGATTCCTCATCAGCTACTAGGCATTTCTTTCTATCTCTCCTTCTGAAGTCTCGATGTCCTCTGTATTGGTTGTCTTTCTGTCTGTCATCTCAGTATTCTCTCTTTTCACTAGATTCTTTGTCAGGATAGTTAGAAGCCATATGTCCTATTTTATAACAGTTAAAATATTTCAAAGGTAACTTTCCTTTATACTTACCTTTACCTCTCGGTAACCTTCTAGCTAATAATGCTTCAAACTATTCTTTCTTTCTGATTTACTCATATAGTTTGTGTACTTCTTCCATGTTTTTGCAAAATCTTTCACTTGCTCCACTATGATTTCCTTTAGTATACTTATACATTCTATCATTGTAATCATCAGATTCACTAAGGTGAAAAGAACTGAATGCAGATTCAACTTTATTTACCAAAGACCCACTGTTATCAAAATTACTTAACTCAAATGCATATAGCTTACCAATAGTAGCATCCAAGGAGACTGGTATGTTTAGTACAGACCTTAATTCATTAATTTCAAAGACTCGAATGGCATAAGAAAGTAGAAGTGTTCTAAGCAACTTACTTGTTACATCCATTTCTTCAATAGTTCCTCCTGCTCCTTTGATTTGATTGACAGTTTCCTTTAACCTTGTATTGTATTGGATAATGTTCTCACCTTCATTCATTCTCATGGATTCAAGTTGACCTCTTAGACTGTCTACTTTTTCTCTGTGAACATGTTCATCACCACCATACACAGATATGAGCTTATTCCACATAGCTTTGGCATCATTACAACCTTCCAGATCATTAAACTCTGAGTCAGTCAATGCTGATGTTATTTCAATCATTGCTTCAATATGTTCTTGCTTTGCCTTTATCTCTTCCATTGTCATCGGGTAGGTGTTGGGTGCAATGTAATTGTTCTCCAGATAATATGTTGCATATTCTCCAATTCCTGATAAGTGTAGCTTCATCCTTTTCTATCATGTGGAGAAACTTGACTTGTTTAGCTTTGGTGCATCCCTCTTATACATCTTCAGATCTTGCCTCAAGTTCCTTTAAACTTTTATTCTGGACTCCAAAGCTCTAATACCAATTGTTAGTTAGATGAGAGAGGGGGGGTGAATCTTATCAACACAATTTATAACATATTCATCAGATTCAACCTTGGTAGCCTTACTTGATATGCAACTATGACTGTAAAACATTCAAACTCATAAACTGATAAACTTAAAACATCATAACACATTTAACACCAGATTTAAGGTAGAAACCCAAATAGGAAAAAACCACTATGGGATTTCGGACCCACTAAGAAATATACTCTTTTAAAGTATGCTTGGTTAAAAGCAAATCCTGTTAAAGATTACATACACATTGCTAGATGTGACCCAGTTAAGGGATTTCCCTCAGATCTATTAGAATCTTCACTTTGTTAGAAGTGACCTTGTCAAAGGATTTCAAATACTCATTTAGAATGTTACCTTGCTAGAGGATTTACAAATAACATTGTTAGGTCCACTCGGTTAAGAGATTTCCTGTCACTTACAGAATAAATAACAGTAATAAAATATATCTGCAACTTCACATCTGAAATGCTAAAGCAAATTCTATGTGCTCAATGAACTCAAGATAATCTTGCCATAAGACTTATCTTGCTTCTTGTTGGGCTTCTCAATCAGATCTTCAATCTACTGAACTCGGTAATCACCTCTGTAGCATCACTGTGCTTCCAATTTGCCCGCTTCCATTGTTCATCAATAATTCCTTATTTATAAACGATTCTTAACCGCTTAATCTCCTTGATCACATTTCCCATGATCAATCTTAGCCATCAGATCATCATACTTGACTAGGTTTATTAAATCCTTCGATCTGAAAAACATTTTATCTCACTTTGGTACTTGTATTCCTTCCTTGGTACTTGTGCTAGGTTATGACTGTTTAATCTGCATTGTAGATCTGACTTTTGTATTTTCATTGTCGTAGATCCTCCACAAACTTCTTGCATGACATACCAATCATCTATACATCTCCAACTCATTGGCATCCTTCATTTAATAATGCTTTTATTCATCCAATGCATTTAGTTATTGCTCGATTGTTACTCGGTTAATACTAAACTTTTACTCGGTAGACATTCTTCCTTCATTAATAGATATCGATAACCTTGGGGTTTACCGACTAGCTCCTTGCTTGGTAACATAGAACAGTATCAAACCTTTACTCATGAAATCTTTTCTCCTTCTTGTTCAGTCAATGAATACACATATATAGGATATCAAAACAATCAAAACAACATAATCTCGTCACTGTCTAACTCGGTAATAGTTGCCCATTTGAATAACATATTTTTCCCTTTCATTTTCACATTCATTCTATGTCACTTACCGACATCTTTATACTCATCAAAACATACTTCTTAAGATATGGCAACATCATACTGAATCAGAAAATCAATTTCTTGACATCAATGACAAAATAATATTATTAAGACAATAATTATCCTTTATCAGTTATATCAATAATCTCCAACAACCTTCTCAATATCCTTATACCAACAGACTTATTGAAATGCCAACAAACAGTTCAAATATTCAGAAGACAACTAAGAGGCGAGGCGTGAATCAATTGTCACAAATTACTAGAACATTTAGCAATTAAAACTTTCATACCAATACCCAAAACATTACTCTCGAAATGCTTAAACCAAATACCAGAATAGCAGTTAAACCAATTAATCATAAACAATAATCAGAGAATAAATACCATCCACATGACACCAAGATTTATACATGGAAAACATGGTAAAGGGAAAAACCACTGTGGGAAGCCTACCCATAGTTAGATAATACTTCTGCAGTAAGTATGTGAATTACAATTGAGGGGCCTGCACTTGCAAGAAGACCAACAACCTAGAGCACACTTCTCATCACAAAAGGAGTCTCACTAACTATATATAAATCTATACTACAATCTAGAATTCTTGAGTACAATTCTGGTTAAGCTTAATACTAGAGGACTAAATCCTCTTACATAAACCCAATTTGATCTCCAATAATCGACCAAATCCTCTGCCTGAATGATATTACATTATTCGCATATTACATATCTATATCCCATTCCCTAACCATATACCTGATGATCTACAATGAGATCTTACATCATATATATACAAACCCTTCACCATAAAAAATTAGTTCTACCACCAGACAATAAACTAATTGCATAATTACAAAACATGTCGGCCTTAGACCAAAAAAATAATATCCAACTCATAAGACATCCTGAAAACACATCAAGAGGTCCAATCCACACGTTACATTAAGTTGGTCCATAACCTAGATCAACCCGAACCCAATATAGGTCCACACACTAAAGCAATAATTCAAATCTGCCAAGTCTTGAACATGATCACCAACAACATCCTGAATCCATACCAGAAGCTGCACCAACACCACTTATGCAATTTATCAAAGATCTTCATTAAAAGCTCTACTGGTGAAACCCTCGCCAAAACCACAAGCCAAGCTTCCAAGCAAGCAGGATAGCATCCGATCACCAAACCAAAATCAACTGACTGAATATGAACATGAGTAAGACAATTCCATAACCAAACCATACCAAAGAATACCAAATCATGCCGGATCCAAACTAGCCAGAAACCACTCAACCTATCAGGACTAAAAGGGTGCCGGTAAAGTATCCAAAACAACTAGTGTTGACATAAATGACAAAACATAAATGCAACACATAATCAATTCATCTAAATGGACAACAATCTCCCCCTTTGGAATTCATGGCAACATTAGATGTGAAAAACATCTAAGTACCAAGAAATGCTAAACAAATCTCCCCTAATGGAAGATGGCCAGCAATCTCCCACTCAAAGATATAGCAATGAAGTTCTAAAACAAAGACCAATCTCCCCCTTTGAATAATATCTTAGTAAAGCTCTGAATTACAAATATATCTCTCCCCCCAATGTATAAAACTCCTTATGTTTTTCTTTTTCACATCAATATCTCTCCCCCTTTGACATCAATGCTAGAAATCAGACATAAATATCAAAGCAAAAACATAAACCATTGAAACACAAAGCTAAATACTCCCCCAGAGCAGTAGCATCCCCACATCAATATCAAAATGAATGATATCTCTGATAATGGATATCGAACTGATGCCAAAACACATCAATCAATTCTCTACAGGAGGGACAAAAACCCCTAACCTATCTCTCAGGTACTCAAATAGTTCTTTAGGCAAATTTTTAGTGAAAATATATGTAATCTTCTCTTTAGTGTTCACATAAACCAATCTAACTTCATTTTCTTCGACCTTCTCCTTCAAAAAGTTATACTTGATAGATATGTGCTTTGTCTTAGAGTGAAATACTTGATTCTTTTATATGTCAATAGCAGCAAAGTTATGACAATGAATAACTACCGGTCCAGTGCAATGCACTTTGATATTCTTCAACATTTTCTTCATCCATAGAACCTGTGTATAGTTAGTAGCAACAACAACATACTCAGCTTCAACAGTAGATAAAGAAGTACATGAATTTTTCTTTCTTATCCATGAAACCAACTTCTTTCCATGAAAGAAAGCTCCATCAGAAGTACTTTTCTGGTCCTCAACATCACCAATTCAATCAACACCTGTATATGCACATAAAGTAAAGTCATCATGCTTAGGGTACCACAAACCATATTCTAATGTACCTTGCAAGTATCTAAAAATCCTTTTCACCGCACTCTCATGATTTTCTCTAGAATCACTTCGAAATCTAGATGCAATACAAAAAAAATTCATTATGTTAGGCCTAGTCTGAGTCAAATAAAGTAGACCTCCAATCATAGATTTGTATCTTGTAGGATTTACTAGTGCATAAACATCTTTCCTTGTCAATTTCTCACTTGTAACCATATGAGTACTTACCAATTTAGAATCTGCCATACCAAATTTCTTCAACAATTCTATAGCATACTTAGTTTGATAGATGAAAATACCTTTGTTAGTCTGAGTAATGTGCAAACCTAAGAAAAATTTCATTTTCCCAATCATAGACATTTCAAATTCTTTCTCCATATTCTTAGAAAATTCCATGTATAACTTATCTTCACCTCCAAAAATAATGTCATCAATAAATACTTCAATAATCAGTATATGATCATCAATCATCTTATTTAATATAAATTACTGTCAACATTACCCCTAGTAAAACCAAGCTTCAAAATATATTTATCCAACCTTGCATACCAAGCTCTAGGTGCCTATTTCAATCCATATAAAGATTTCCTTAACCTGCAAACCATGTTTGTATCATCTGAAAGTGAAATACCATTAGGTTTCTCAATATAAACTTCCTCATCAAGATCCCCATTCAAAAATGCACACTTAACATCCATCTAATAAACCTTGTAGTTTTTATGAGCATCCTAGGCAAGAAATAATCTTACAGCTTCAATCCTAGCTACAGGTGCAAAATTCTCATCATAATTTCCTTCTGAGAATATCCTTTACAAACCAATCTTGCCTTATTCCTTACAACTTGACCATCCTCATTCAATTTATTCTTAAAAACCCATTTAGTTCCAATGACATTCTTATTTTTGAGTCAGGAAACTAAAGTCCATGTGTTATTCTTTTCAATCTGATCTAATTATTCTTCCATAGATTTCAACCAATATTTATCTTTACATGCTTCAAATACTGATATCGATTCAACTTGAGAAATTAAACATACCTCATTAGTTGTTAGTCTTCTTCTTGTCATCACTCCATTGTTTTTATCCTCAATAATCTGATCTTCTAAATGATTCAATCTCACATACCTAGGAGTCTTCTGACTCTCTGTTCCTCTTCCCGATTCTTCAGTTACTGTTGAATTTTCTAATATTGTTGAAGTAACTGGTTCAACACTTTGTTCTGGTAAAGATGCTACCGGTTCAGATATAATCATTTCTACCATCGGTTCTTGCTCATAAACTCTGATTTGACTTATATTTATCTCATCCACCTTGACATTAGCACTCTTCACAATTCTCTATAATCTCTTATTATAACATCTATATGCCTTGCTTTCATTAGAATAACCAAGAAATATGCCTTCATTATACCTATAGGATCAAATTTTCCACTGATATCATCTCTCCTCATATAACATTTACTATGAAATATTCTGAAATACTTAACTGTATGTCTATTGCCAAACCATAATTCATAAGGTGTCTTACTAATTTCTCCTTTGATATATACTTTGTTGAATGTATAAACCGTCGTGCTCACTACTTCTCTCTAGTAGATATGAGGTAGACTATCTTCCATCATCATTGTTCTAGCAGCATCCAGAATAGTTATATTCTTCCTTTCCACAACTCCATTCTATTGAGGTGTCCAGGGAGCAGACAATTGTCTCCTTATACCATGCTTCTCATAAAAGTTATTAAACTCACTGGATGTGAATTCTCCACCATGATCTGACCTCAAACATTTAATCTTCAATCCTGTCTCAGTTTTCACTTTAGCCTTAAAGATTTTAAGTTTTTCAAATGCCTTAGATTTCTCCCTTAGAAAAGTAACCCACATCATTCTAGAATAATCATCAATAATTAGCATAAAATATCTATCACCTTGAAAACTTTTAACTCTAGCAGGGCCACACAAATCAGTATGAATAAGATCAAGAACATCATTAGATTTATCTTGTATACTCCTAAAAGAGGTTCTGACCTGTTTACCCATTTGATATTCTTTACATACCGGACTATAGGGCTTCACAACCTTAGGTATATCTCTAACTGCCTTAGTTGAACAAATCTTCATAATGCAATTAAAATTCACATGACACAACCTCTTATGCCATAGCCAACTCTCATCAATTTGTGCAATTAAACATGTCTTCTCACCAGAATTCAAATGAAATATATTACCTTTTGTCTATGTACCGGTTGCAATCTCCAAACCAGATTTGTTAATGATTTTTCATTTTCCATCCTTGAACTGTAATTGAAATCCCTTATCCACCAATTGTCCTACACTCAAAATATTATTCTTCAAACCTTCAACAAAATAAACATTATCAGTATTGTTCTTACCATCCAATGATATTGTTCCTTTTCCTTTGATCATACATGCTTTGGCAACTCCAAATCTAACCAGACTACCATCAAATTCTTGCAAAGATAGAAACTTCCCTTTATCTCTAGTCATATGATGTGAACAACCACTGTCAATTACCCATTCATCATTGTCTTCAATTTTAGCAGCAAGTGCCTTCTCTTCAAGTACATTCTTTTCCAGTGTCGAAACATCTTCCTTGATAGTCAGGAACACCCATTCCTTCCCATTGTTGGAACCACTACTAGAATCTTCTATCGTTTCATCATTAGAGTCAGTAATGTCTTCCTCATCCACTCTGTAGCATGATTTGTCTTTGTTTTTCCTATACTTATACTTATTTTGATATCCATGGTTAGGCTTAAATGATCTTCTAACTCTTTCTTCAAATCTTGAATTCCTTTTAGGACATCTAGATGCAAAATGACCAATCTTATTACATGCAAAACATTTAAAAGATGTTTTTCCTTCATACTTACTTCTTACTGGTCCTTTAGGTACTCTTCTAGCAAATAGTGCATCAAGTTTCTCAAACTCATCATCTTCTCTCTTCATATCATCCAATTCCTTTGCATATAAAGCTTTCCAATCTTTCTTACCGATTGCTAATGCAGATGCATGAAAAGCAGGTTCAGACTTTATAGCTCCAGAAGATCCAAATTCTTCAAGCTCAAAAGTAGATAATTTCCCAACCAAGGTATCTATGTTGACAAAATTATTAGCCATTGTTCTCAATTCATTAATTGCAGTAGCATTCATCTTGTAAGCCAATGGTAGGGTTCTCAAAACTTTAGAAATAATTTCATCTTCACTCAGAGTTCCACCACAACATTGAATTCCCATAACAATCTCATTTACCCTTTCCATGAACGCAGTAATCCTTCCATCTTCTTCCATCTTCATATTTTCATATCTCATCCGATAACCATAAAGTTTAGCAATCTTTACAGTAAGGTCACCCTCATTAAGAGTCTCCAACTTATCCCATGTAGCCTTTCCAGATGATTTGTCAGTTAATCCCATTATTTGTTGATTAGAAAGTACACACAATAGGGCTTGTCTTTCTCTACAATCATTCTCAAGCTCCTTAGCTAGGTTTACTGGAGGAGGATTGCCAGATGTTGGATTGTGATGTGTAACACCATTTTATGTGATCTCCCAAATCTCCTTGCTAAGACATCTCAGATGAGTCTCCATCTGAATCTTTCATACTATGTAATTTGTTCCATCAAGCCTAGGAATATCTCTCTGAAAGATAGCTCCAGATGAACTAGATTAACTTGAGTTGTTAGTCGCCATAGGATCTTCCTCAAGTGGTTAAGCTTTCTGCAGAGAGGACCATAGCTCTGATACCAATTGTTAGACAATTCAAATAACCTAAAGACAACTGAGAGGGGGGGGTGAATCAATTATCAGAGATTACCAGAATATTTAGCAATTAAAACTTTAATACAAGAACCCAAAACATTAATACCAAAATATCAATTAAGCCAATTAAGCATAAACAATAATCCGAGAATAAATACCATCCACATGACACCAAGATTTATATGTGGAAAACCCGGTAAAGGGAAAAACTACACTGGGAAGCCTACCCACAGTCAAATAATACTTCTGTAGTAAGTATGTAAATTACAATTGAGGGGCTTGCACTTACAGGAAGGCCAATAGCCTAGAGTGCACTAGTCATCACAAAAGGAGTCTCACTGACTACATAGAAATCCAGACTACAATCCGGAAGAATGAATGAACTATAAAGATAGCATCTCCTATGCCTGAGTATAGTTCCAGTTAAGCTCAATACCAGAGGACTAAATCCTCTTACATAAACCCAATCCGATCTCCAATCATCGACCAAATCCTCTTCCTGAATGATATTACATTATTCACATATTACATATCTATATCCCATTCCCTGACCATATACCATGATGATCTACAATGAGATCTTACATCATATATATACAAACCCTCGACCATAAACAATTAGGTCAGCCACCACACAATAAAATAATTACATAATTACAAAACATGTGGCCCTTAGACGAAACAAATAATAGCAAACTCATAAGACATCTCGAAAACACATCAAGAGGTCCAATCCACACGTTACATTAAGTCGCTCCATAACCTAGATCAACCAGGACCCAATATAGGTCCACACGCTAAAGCACTAATCCAAATCAACCAAGTCTAGAACATGATCACCAATAGAATCCTAAATCCATACTAGAAGCTGCACCAACACCACTTATGCAATTCATCAAAGATCTTCATCAAAAGCTCTGCTGGTGAAACCCTCGTCGGAACCACAAGTCAAGCTTCCAAGCAAGCAGGATATCATCTGATCACCGGACCAACACCAACTAACTAAATATGAACATGAGTAAGCCAATTCCATAACCAAACCATACCACAGCATACCGGATCATGTCAGATCCAAACCAACCAGAAACCACTCAACCTATCGGGACCAGAAGGGTGCCGGTAAAGTATCCAAAATAGCTAGTGTTGACATCAATGACAAAACATCAATGCAACACATAATCAATTCCTCCAAATGACCAACATCTTCTACATATTTTGACATGTATTCGCAATGATTGAAAATGCATTTTTTGCCATTTGTTATAAATAACACAATTTTTTTTTTTTGATTTAAAAGATAGCATATACCTCTGTCTATATTTGCATTGCTTAAAAATGGTTTACATGACACATAATGGCAGATTTTGACATGGTTTTAATGCAGATTTAAACGCTCTTCCTATGCAATACATGTGTGCTAAGTTAAAACCATTTTGGTGATAATTTAAAAACCACTTTTGTGCAGATCCAAAAAGGGGTTTTATATAGATTTAAAGATGCCTTTTGTGTTGATTTGAAAAAGTTTTAGTACGGGATGTATGAAAAAAAAAGTCTAAAATTAGATTGTTTTAGCTCCTTGTTTATTTTTGGTTGTAAATTAGATTGTTTTTGTGATTTTGAATTAATTTTAGTTTGTTTTTTTAGTTTTAAATTAGTTTAGATTTAGATTTTATTTTTGTTAGTTTAGATTTATATTTAGTTTCTATTAATTTAGAATTCAATGTACTTTAGATTAGATTTAGTTTTAATTTAAATTAGTTTTTTATTTAATTTTGTTTTTAGTTTAGATTAGATTTTTTTGATTTAGGAAAGTTTGTTTTTGGATAAGAAAGTTTATTTTATTGTTTAAATTTAGATTAATTTTTATTTTTAGATTAAATGTTTTTTTAAAAATTTAAATTAAATTTGTTTTTAAAATTTAGATTTAAATTTGTTTTTTTAGATTAATTTGTTCTTAACTTAGGAAATTTATTTTTTAAGTTAGATCAGTTCTTTTTTTTTAACTTAGATTACTTTGTTACTTAGATTAATTTGTTAGTTAGTCAAGTGGTGGGAGTGTTTGATGTGTTTCTTTTGATCTTGAAGGCTAATCTTTGTGGCTTTGTGCGGTTGTGAAAGTTCCCTCGTGAGGCGTTCATCTATTATCGCTCATCAAAGACATAATTTTGAAACTATTAATGTGTTTGTTGCAGGACGCAGCCAAAGAATTTCATCAAAATTGAGTATTTGTGATTTATAGAATAGTTGCACACTTCGTTTTATAAAGGTCAATGAACACCATGTTTTCCTTGTCCTATTTCATTTTTGCTTGTGTGCTTTTACCCTTAGAAGTGGGCCTGCCTCCCGATTTGCCTGGTACCTCAATAGGCATTGGTGAGAGGGAACGACCCTAAGTGGTGACGGGGTTGAAGACGAACCTCTTCCGAACCACTCTAAATAATTATGGATGCAACAAAAGTTGTAGACAATGGGTGGTGGAATGGTGTAGCGATGATTAAATTCACTAGATCTACACCCACTTGAATGGATGCCCTTACTAGAACCTCTTGTTTTTAGATGCCAAAATCCTTCTATCTATTGGCTCAGGCATTACGATATGCGCATGTCGAAGATACTTCTCATGTACTCTTCGGTTAGAGATAGAAAATTCTTGGGAAGTGATGACCCTTGAATTTGAATCTTTTTATGCCTGAGAAGTGATTGCATTGTAAGGGGGAGCCCATGCTACCAAACATCTAGCTATCCGACTGAATGTTGTATTGAGCAAGAGGATTCAATAGATATTGTCCTGGTCAGCCATAGGATATGTTGTGAATGAGCATGATTGTTTTGAGTCCAAGTCCAAACACTTTGTCTTCTATTCTTGTCAAAAGTTGAGTCCTACATCATTTCTCAAACAAGTCCAAATATTTTCCAAACAAAGTAAAAAACAAGAGCATTCATCAAACAAAGTGCAAAACATTTTTTTTTCAAAACATGGCTTGTCAAAACAATGGAAATCCTTGTCTCAAAATACATGTCACTTAGGGTTAGACTTTGCATAGTCCAAGCTTAGGTCTTAGGAAATTCACATTGCCTTTCATATTTAGTCCATTGCATTGTCATAATTCCTTTGCACTTATATTTGGAATCATTTTCCTAAGTCTCCATTGCATTATCATTATCATACCAAAATTAGGTCTTGTCTTAGGTTGTATTTTGCATATTTCAAGTCATTGGTCCTCACATATCCTTATCATTGCATTGTCATAAACTCTAGTCTTGTCTTGGCTTGATTTTGTCATATCATATCCTTAGGTCTTGTCATTATCATTGCCTTCTTACATTTAGTCTTAAAATTAGGTTTGCCAAGCTTAAAAAATTAAAACTTTAGATCATACCCTAAGTTGTTGTTAGGGAGTCTTGATCTTGTCCAAAAATTTTCCTTTCTTCAACATCATTTTGTCACACCTAGCTTGGTATCTAAGCGTATAGGTGAGACATTGGCATTGGTCCTATTGTCATTTTGTCCTTTGTCCTTTTGTCAAATAAGGTCTTGGCTTCATTTCAATTTCCCAAGGGCCACGTCTTTAGGGTTGCATTTCAAAGGTTTGTCCAAACCTCAAAAACAACAAAAACATAGGTTGCATTACCATTACTTAAGACTCCATATCATTTCCAAAAACTTCCTAAAATAACAAAAACATAGGTTGCACTTTTACCCTTAGATTGCATTATCATTTCCTAAGATTGCATTTAGTTGCATAGCATTGTCATTCCAAAAATTCATAAAGACCAAAAACATTTATTTGCATTGTCAATCACCTAGGTTGCATTAGTTGCATACATCATTCTTAAAATCCAAAAATCCCAAAAATATTGCATTTCATAGTGACATGTCTATTGAAACAAGATTCCAAGCTCCTATGATGCAAAAGTTTGACATATCAACTGATGATTGGTCCAATGAATAACATAATGTAATCAAGTTTTGATCCAAGGCAATCACAATTATATCAATACGACAACTGGAAGAAAAACTAGCTCAAGAAACGGATATATTAGAACAAAGAGTGAAAAACCATGAGAAGAATAGATCACAAATGTCCAAAATGTTTTGCAAATTTCTAGGTCCAAATCCAAATATTGAGCCAATTGATGTAAGAGATCTTATCGAACAATCAGACATCCCAACTCTCATCTCTAAAATAGAGATGATGAAACAAATTCAAGCAAAAAATACAAATTTCAACCAAATCCCAAATCAGACCTCCTTTGATCAAATTACATTAAATCAAATCTTTAATCAACAACCAATGATCCAATGACAACTAGTCATCCAACAACAATCAATCATCCATCAACAACCAATTATCCAACATTTTCAACCAGCACAACCAGCAGTCTATAACATCCAAACAACACAATCAATGGTGCAATTTCAACAATATGCTCAACCAACAAATCAATATCAACAACTACAACCAAACATTCAAAAACCAAAGTTGTAACTCACATCAGGCCAAGTTTCAAACATGTCAGACCAATTCAACATAGTCCCAAAACAAGTCCAAAATCAAAACCTAACCATGTCAAAACCTTGTAAGGATTCAAATGCTTCTCCAAAGAAAGGTAGTTCTATTACAAAGCTCGTAAAGAAATTCCTCAGTGATTTTTCTGAGAAAGATCAAAATCATATACTCATGTCTAGCAATTACTCACCATCCCCTCATAAATAAATTAACTTTCTAGTAGCCTCTATTCCTACACCATTTCAAGCTTCTCGAGAACCTCTCATATCATATCCTAAAGCTTCACAAGAGAAATTTCCACCACCGCCTCTAAATGACACATCAAATAATGCATCTTCCCAAGGGTTGTCTACAACAAAAATACATGATAATCTATGTGTTTATACAAATCCCTTGTACAATTTGGAAATGCAAAATGTAATGCCACTGAATGCTTCTATTTTAGAGAGTCCCATTCAAATTCCATATCCCTCATGTCAAAGCATTGATTCCTTGCCAAAATCCCCCATGCATATCCAAATTCCAATCCCATGTCAAGAGGATAATTTAGAGTATGAAGAAATAAGTACTAAAACAAATCAAGGTCAAGATCCTCAAACCTTATCATTCCATCAAATTATTGACCAAGATCCCATCTTCCTAGACACTCATGATGATCCCCCTATTCCTATCTAGGAACACAACACCTTTTCAAGTCTCGTT
Organism: Cryptomeria japonica; assembly: GCF_030272615.1. NCBI lineage: Eukaryota > Viridiplantae > Streptophyta > Pinopsida > Cupressales > Cupressaceae > Cryptomeria > Cryptomeria japonica. The sequence continues at coordinate 237,169,855 of NC_081409.1, forward strand.
GACATTCCACTCCCCGAGTGAGGTCAAGATATCCCTTCCATCCTTTTCAATGATCCCATTGAAATCCAAGAGCAGATCAACTTTAAAGAGGAATTTAACGATATTTCTCCTTGTCAAGATCAGGGTATCCTTTCAACTTCATGTCCTTCACAAGAAGATATCACTCCTTCAGATCCTCCACAAGATTCCTTTGTTCCTCCATCTCCATGTCCTAATCCTCCATATACACTCCAATATCTTATTTCTTTTGATGATCTCATTATTCCTCCAATTCCATCTCATGAAGAGTCTTCCATTGATCCTGATCCCCCTCATGATTCTAACATGTTGGTGGAAGAACCCCTTACATGCACAATGGGTTCTTCCACTTTGGTCCAATATGATCCACTTCATGATCCAACCATTTCTTTCATATCACATCCACTTTATAATGGACTCATGTCTTCCTTCGAAAGCATAGAGTATCTTACAAGTCAAAATATGTATAAAGGCAAAGGGGTAGACATTCACAAGAAATAATCCCTCAATATCAAAGAAAATTTTAATGGTAATGGCCTCAATGAAATTCCTCAAGACATTGGTATGCCTACCAAACCTAAATCCAAACTTATGCCTTCCCCTTCATCCCTTCCATCCATCTTAAGTCCTTATATCCCTTCATCCTCTATGCAAGGTTAGCAAAGGTACACATCTTAGAGCACCTTCCATCCATCCAATAGACCTTCATATCATTCTTATCCATCCAAAAATTCTTTTCTCTCCCCAATCAATTTGTATGCCATGTATAAAATTCACAAGTCCATCAATACACATGTATTCAAGGATCAACATGTCCAATCTAATCGACATGTCAAAACAAAGAACAATATAATCTATAAAGAAAAAAAATATCCAAAAGGCCACAAGGCCCAATGAGAAAAATAAAGAAAATTAAAAAGCTATATGGGTTCCAAAATCTCTTGTACAAGCAATGTGTTCCAAGGAATTACAAAAGAATGAAAAATCAAGAACCTTGTGGATTCCTAAGCGACTCCTTGAAGCACAACAGTAAAAAAAAGCATCGAACTTGGAATCCAAAATTGTTATTCCTCCATCCAAACCTTCCAAGTATATTCCTCCATCACCTCCTTCATCTATTTTGGGTCCTTATGTCCCAAAATCCATGGCCTTTCCTCCATCAAAATCTCAAAATCTGAGATCCACTTTCCCTCCATCAGTCCACTACCCCTCAAGGTGTGTGCTAATGTTGATCTTGCCAACATTTCCATCCACTAAAACGCAATTCTTCCAATACCCTATCCATTATCCAACACCTTTTTTCCATCATTTCGTCCATCCTATCCAATCCTTTGCATAAATCCTTAGTTTATTCCCATTTCATTTCCATGTCCTTATCCTACCAATGTCTTTGAGCATACGTTTAATATTCATGGTCCATTTTTCAAGGCTACTATCCAAAATACAAGATGCTTGATTCCTTCTTCCATCCCCTATCATGTGTTCATTTTTTGCTAAAAAGTCAAAAAAATAAAATATAAAAAAATGAATGAAAAAAAGGAAAAGAGTAAAGATAAATCATTCGTCCTCTGGTGAAAACCTGCCAAACAGGCATCATGCATAATCCATGAACTTATTGCATACCATACTTGGGGAAAATTTTCATTTACGCTATCATATCCTATTGTCCTTCATTATCCTATTATCCTATCACACCCTTGTCATATCCTCCATTATCTTATCGTTCCTCATGTCCATATTCCCTTTTCCACCTTTGATCTTGACAAGGTTGAGGATCTTCATGAATGTCCTATATCCTGTTCATATCTTTCAGTCTATCATAGATTTTGGTTTTTATCCATTGGCTTATTACAACCTTTCATCCATATTTCTTGGCTTATTGCAACCTTTTGTCAATATCCCTTAGCCTATCGCAACCTTAAACCCATATCCACTATAATATCCTATCTTTGTCCATACACTCTTTTCTATCCCTTGATCTTGATTCAACATAAGGACATAAAATGCAAAAAGGGTTTCAAAAACCTCTTGACATTTCCCTCAAGCCATGTCATTTCTTTACATTGTCATATCCAATCCCTTATGCCATCGCGCGATAGCCCTTGGTGATTGAATCCATTTTATCTTCCCTCCATCTACCAATATTTCAGCAAGCTTATTTGTCCATTTGTCATATTCCTTGCCTTGCTAGACACTAGGAGAAAATATTTGTTATGCTCATTTGACAGAGTTATCATTGTGAGTAGCTTGGAGGCTACGACATGTATGTAACTTATAAAGTCTTGAAAAAATCTACAAAAAATTTTGTAAAATGTCAAAAAAATAATAATAATAATTGCAAAATTGTCCTGAAATAATCCAATAAAAACCATAAAATGTCCTAAAAAAGCATTTAAAAAAAATCAAAAATTTACAAAAACCCTAAAAATTGGAAAACACCAAAATCCCAAAAATAATTATTTTCATTTTCATTTCGTTAATTAATTGTCCCCTTAGTATATAGACAGACATTTGAGTGGATGCCAGACAAAAACATATTAAAACATTGCGCTTTGCAAATCACACATTAACAGATGAATTGTTCAACCAACCAAGCATTCAAATTGATCGAACTCGTCCTATCAATCAATAATATCAATATTATTGGTCCTTTGTCAACATTATCATGGGTCTTATGAAGGGTGTATGTCTTGTCTTAGATGAGGTACCGCATTCCCTGAAACCAGACAACATGATTGTCCTTTCACTACAACATTATCACCTTTTGGCAATGAAGATAAGAATATTTGTTTGACTTACTTGGATTTTTGAGTCTTATCTTTCATTTATTTATCTTTGATCATGTTCCTATGTCACTCTATGATGTTACTGAGTGATTTTTCATGATCTTTTTTGTTTTTGTCTTTTCTATTTGCGGAGTGTTTCATAAATTTCTAGGGCATGTATGTCTACGGTGTCTGTAATAAGTATGTTTGCTTTGTGAATGCCACACATACCTTGACCTTTGACACACGTATTGTCTTAGGTAGTTTTTGACTCATTCCTTGTCTGCAATGTGTGTGTTTTATGCAAAGGGATTACATTATCGCTTTGGCCTTCAATGCCATGATGCATGGCATCCGCTTTGCAATATTTAATAAATGTTCTCACCTACTCTTTGTGTATTTGTGAAAGCAAGATCTTTCTTCACCACTAACTCTTCTCCATCTAATTTCCTCTAATGAACATTTCTTTTGTCAGTCATTGTAGTCATCTTGGTCTAGTCTTGGTATTATTTTTGATAAATTGGCCTCTTTTTTGGATTTTTTTGGCCAATTCCTCAAGGGGCATCCATATATGTTGTCATTGTTTGGGGCATATTTCTTGATTGTTCTTTGAAAAAATTCTCATAATCACATTTTCTCAAAGAGGGGCAAAATGTAGGCATCTAAAAATGGTCAATGCTTGCAGTGTCATACTTTAACATGTTCGTGTGACCTTAGTTTAGAGTTTTTGCATCGTATTAACATTTGTTCTATATCGCACACTTGATCTTTATTATTGGGTATGTGCGCAAAGATGGTGATCAGAAAAGTGGACACCACCCAAAAAAACATGGAAAAACAAGCAGCTCATACGCGGTTCTAAAATTTGAAATGACCACGTATGTGCTTAGGTTTGTTGTTCCCAAGCCTAGAGAAGGTAGCGCGTACGCACTTCTTTTAGGGAAATTAGCGCATACATGTTACCTCTAGGAAAATGAGTACGTACGGGCTACTTATAGGAAAATGAGCGCATACGTGCTAATAATCCCAAAAGAACCATGTACGCAGGGCCTGTCAAAAAAAGTTTTAAAAAAAAAAAAGGGTCTTATTTTCCCATGAATAGCGCATTTTTTGTTTGTTTTTTCTTCATTTTCTCTCCTAAACCACGAACGAGGTGCTATATTTCTCCTCTAGACACTATGGATCAAGGTTAGTTTTTGTTTATTTTTGTCTTTCTTTCTTGTTTGTTCAATTTGTTTTACATTTTGAATTTAATTTCATTAATTTTGATTAGATTTTTTCATTTTTTGTTTCAAAAACCAGATTCTTCTAATCCACAACAAGAACAACCAAACGTACCTCCTGAAAACCCACAAGATACACCCCCAATTCCTCCTTTTGACTGCACACCTGAAACATAGGAGCAATTAATTAATTAGTTAGGACAAAATACGTCTAAAATCAATAGACTGATTGTTAAATTGAAAACATCCGAACTTGAGCATCATCAATCCCTCGCCACTAGCCTAGAAACATTAGCTAGTGTTGCCATAGTTGTTTCCACACAAATTACCAAATAGGAAAACTTTAGGGATAGGTGTCGTCAATTCTATGCCGATGGGCTATCATACGAGGGAGTAAAAAACAAAAATCAAGTATTAGTTGGGGTTTGTAGATTGATTAGTGTTTTTTGTCTATTTTACATGTACATCGACCATTGAGCTATGTGGATTTGTTGAATGCACCTGATTTGCCTGTGGATCAAGAGAGGGTGGAGGTATGTATCTCTACTTTATTTTCTTGATTTCATGATTATATGCATGCGTACATATGAACTTGTGATATATTATAATCTTATAATTTTTTCATACAAGAAATATCCATACCTATTTCATTAATGGCGAACCCTCTTCCGTGCACTGGAGAAGCATCTCAGGATCTGGTATAATTTTGTTTGATATATTACATTAATTGTTTTTAACCTATAATACTTATCATTATATTAATTATATTTAATCTTTGAACATTTTTTTATAGGTAATAGCGACAGTTTCTCCATCGATGGTGATCCATCCTTGGTCCATTGGAGAAGCATCTCAAGCAAAGGTATGTCATTGTTCTCTATATTATAGCTTTTAAGTGTTTTTGATATATTTATGTTAGTACATTGTATTAATTGTACATTTAATCTACAATAGACCCCTTCACGGTACGACCATAATGTGGATCCATTTAAGTATGTCTTCAAGAAAACTCCTAAGAGTGACAAGGAGAGGAGATCAAAGATATTAGCTCCTAGATTAGCTGATGAGGTAATCTACATTTCAATTGCAAAAGAATTATAGTTAAATGCATGGTTATGTTGTTAATTGTGAACTATTTTCTACAAAAGAATTCTAACTTGGCTTTTGAATTGTGGTTTTGCAGCCATCTACAGAGCCATGTGCTACATCGAAGAGGCTTGATTTTGATGATCCACCACAAGTTTAGGATCATATAGTGTCATTTTTGCTCATAGAATGACCAATACATGTAGATATATTCTACATTTTTATTGTACATCAATTTTGACATGGCATATGCCACTTTTTGTAGTACTTGTATTGACTTGACAAACATGCCTTTTTTTAATATATATATAAATGTCAATATTTGATCCAATAAATGTGTACTGAGTTCATTATTTTGTATTCGTTGTATTTTGTGTTTGTCCTTTTATAAATTTAATTGATCTTTTTCCTATGTAATCAACAATATGAATATAAACAACAAAAATATATGATATAAAACATTGTAATCGTGGAATATAATTTGATAAATTTTCTAAAATGTTGAATTAACCCTACAAAACTCCTTGTATTCAGTTCATTATTGTGTATTCATTGTATTTGGTGGCTGCCCTTTTATAAATTTAAATGAATATTTGCATATGTAATCAACAATATGAATATAAACAACAAAAATCGACAATATGAATATAAACAATAATATGTGTTTGGTGCGAGAGCATCCTCACACTCGCAATGGTAAATTTGTGTTCATCGTGTGTAAAAACCAACATCACGAGCGTGTCTGAGTGGATAGGTTTACACTAGGCATGCCCCTGTCGTGCATCCCAAAGTGCCAGAATGTTGAGAGTCATACCATAACGATGCGATCTCTAAAGTGCCTTAAGTCCAAAAAATTGTCAAAATTTGATGGATTGTTTCTTCAAATCTAGGACACATATGGTTGATCCATTTGAACCTATGGGGTCACGTGAGGCTCCTCTAAAATATCCTATCTCATATTTTGATGACTCGGAGCCATTTTCAATTGGTAGCATTTTTCGCTTGCTGCAAAAATCATCAGTTGCATGCAATGCAAAGTTGTAGGATTGGCTACAATTGATTTGGATCATCATGTGCATAAAATGAAATCACGAGAACATATGGGTGGGTAGGTTTATGCTAGGCATGCCCCTGTCATAAATTCCAAAGTGTCGGAACATTGAGAGTCATACCGTACTAGGGCGATCTCTCAAGTGCCATGAGTCCAAAAAATTGTCAAAATTTGATGGACCGTTTCTTCCAATACAGGACACATATGGTCAATTTGTTTGAACCCATGGGGTCACATGAGGATCCTCTACAATGGCCTATCTTGATTTTTGAGGAATCAAAGCCATTTTCAATTGGTAGCATTTTTTTGCCTCTTGCAAAAACTGTCAGTTGCATGCAATGCAAAGTTGCAAGATTGGCTAGAATTGATTTGGTTCGTCTTGTGCACAAATTGACATCACAAGCACGTCTGGGTGGGTAGGTTTACACTAGGCATGCCCCTATTGTGCATCCCAAAGCACTAGAACGTCGAGAGTCATACCATACAGAAACGATCTCTCAAGTGTCATGAGTCCAAAAAATTGTCAAAATTTGACGGACTATTTCTTCCAATCCAGGACCCATATGGTCAATCTATTTGAACCTGTGGGGTTACGTGAGTCTCCTCTACAATGGCCTATCTCGTTTTTTGATAATTCAAAGCCATTTTCAATTGGTAGCATTTTTTCACCTACTGCAAAAACTGTCAGTTGCAGGATTGGCTAGAATTGATTCGGTTCGTCATGTGCACAAACCGACATCACAAGTGTGTCCAGGTGGGAATTTTTATGCTAGGAATGCCCCTATCATGCATCCCAAAGTGTCAGAACATCGAGAGTCATACCCTACCAATGCAATGTAGAAGTTGCTTGACAACTTGTTTGAATTTTTTTTTTGACAACAATGACAATTTTTGCTCAAATTGTATCTAGTCTCAATCTATGACCCCTGTGAACCGATAATGACTCAAATAATTCTCCATGATTATACAAGAATCAAGAATGCTCATGATTGACCTTATCACATCACATATACTCAAAACATAGTCACAAAATATTGACACACAAAATAGTCACAAAACATTGTCACATATTATTCAAAAATTTGTCTCTAAATATGGTCAAATTAGCTCTTGGCTATTTGATTATACAAAAAAATGTCTTACAAATAATCTCATGGGCTTTTATACAAAGTTTGGTATTAAAATATGTGTGATTTAGCTCATCACCATTTTAAGATACAAAATTTGGCATGTACATATGTACAAATCAGCTCATTGCCATTTAAATATACAAAATGATTCCCCTAAACATGTAAAAATCAACTCATGGGCATTTATATATACAAAAAATGAATATAGAACAATTCATCAATGATTTATACAAAATTCTCAAAATTATTCTACTTTGAACTGTAGAATCAATCAAGTGAGCCTTCAGGATCGACTCTAACCCGTATTGTGTCAAGTATTGCCTCGTGGTCAAATTCACGAACTTTCCATAAAATCTTGTTATGAGGTCTACCACGATACTTCATCAAATGAATATTTGTTGCAACAAGGTTAGAGAAATGAAGAATATGTCTATGTGTTTCAAAGTCCTCGAACAACCAAACATCAGAATTCTTGATAGGGTATCTTCAAAGCCATGTTCCTGTCACGACAATAGACCCTATTAGGTACTCAATGCCCTCTCCGTCAATGATTGTGGTTGTCAATTTTCTTTTTGGCTCAACACAACAACACAAATAGTAATTTGTTCCTTCTTCATTGTTCTCTTCTACAACAACTGCATACACATGACCTGCATTTTATAAAGTGTTAATTAACACCAAAAATAAAGTATGATGTACAAAAAAATGAACCAAAAAGAATACTTGCAAAAAAAATAACTCAAAAAATCACCTGAATCCACTAGGTCGGATACATGGTTAAAATCCATTGATGTCTCCATCTGGCTCAATTTTCGTGCTTTGGGAATTTGATATGAATCAATGGGAACCAACGGTCTACAAGACCATTTGTCAACCCACTCTTTTGATTCACATTCTTCCCACAAACAATACATGCATGAAGAGAAAAAACATACCATCTGTTGTTAGAGTATTGTATAAATTACCAGTGAACTTGAATTTGAACTCATAAATGAGCTCATGTCACTTGATCCTACAACTGTACAACAATCTAGATAGTTTTCAATGTTAGATTTAGTGATCAACCAAAAATATCTATGAACCATTGACGTACCAACATTACCTGGACCCATCGTAGACTTACACCATTGTACAATTGTTTCTGCATCTATAAGCTCAACACCACCTTCGTACTTCGATTCTTCTCTACCTAGGGCTCTTTTCACACATGCTCCTGCACCATCGTGCTCTCCCTTACCATGTCCAGCCTCAGTGAAATTCCAAAAATGTTGTACACCACTTGTCATATGCATCCTTATCAACCAATAAAACATCCTTTCATTCTTGAATTGTGGGGTGCAATTATCTGACCATATTAAGTGTTGATTGTATCGTATGTTTCTTTCCCTTAAACTATCATAGAAAAATTTAAATAATCCTTGTACAAACTCTGATGAATGATTACGATCATCACTTATGTAGAAGTGATACTCTCTTACAACCTTTCTATCCTCCTATGTGCTATCATCTACATGCATGAATGCTATGTGTACAAAAATAGAAACTTGTGTAGAGTGATAATACATAGATTGCACTTCATTTTGAGGTTATAGTGTATAATTTTCAGCGAAATCAATGATAGAGACAATGGTGCCAAGATGAAATGTGTCCTTACATAACTTGAATTGTTCATCTAACCATTGAGCTCTATGTGTATGCATTATGTACTCATAAACTAGTTTCTCTTGAAACATTTTCATAAATTCAGCTACACATATATCATTTTTCACTAGCTCACATCTCTTCAAATTTTTTCCATCTTTAACTCCATATGTGACTATCTTTTATTTTCCAAAAGAAACTAGTTTCGTACCAATTTCATGTGTGCTCTCCAAGTGTACGCATCTTGGTAAACGTTGCAAACCACCACATATAGCACAAGAACCTTCCAAACAAGGCATCTTATAATAAATGGAACCATCATGTCTATTACATAGCACACTTCAAATAAATTCTCTTATTGACTTAGGAGGTGCTTGTATATTGCATTCCTGCAAAACATTGTTAGTGTGCAAAGTAGAACAAATATGACAAAAAATATCATAGTGCATGGAAAATTCAATATGGATCCTACAACAACACGTGGTGCGTACATGATTAATCCTAATATACAAAGGTTTTACCATTTCAAAAACTCTTTGAGAAATTCTTATTTGAGGAAAATTTTGAAGGAATCTTTCATAAAATTTAGTTTGAGTCATATCCAAATAGTGTTTGGCATTTGGCTCACAATTTGTAGACCCAAATCGCCTTCTAACAACATCTCTTTGGTTGGGCGAAACTCTTGTGTTTTCATGCCAAAAATTTTCAATTAATATTCTTAGTGCATCAACAACAACCTTGTCTTTGCATGGTAGTATACCCAAGAATGCCCGAAGAGAATTATTGTTAGGTTCCTCTATTTTTTCCCGCCTCTTTAATGCTTTACTTAATGTTGTTCTACTAACATTTAATGACTTACTTGTGTTGCTTATCAAATGATCTTTTTTTATTTTCTTGTTCATTATGGTTGATGTAATGACATGTCGAGTAGCATCAGAATCTTTAATACGTGATTTTGAACCAATAGCTTGATATGCATCAAATAGATTTCTCACAATAGTTCTTTCACTGTTACTTTGAGATGATCTTAGGCCTAGAATTTTCATTGTCTCTCTAAAATTCAAATTTTTAATCATTTGAACAATTAATTGACATATTATGGTTTGATTTAAGTTTTCAAAATAATTTTTCCATATTCTTTTAACCATTCTCCTACAAGTTCATTCATTCATTTTATTGGGCATTGGCTTCAATATATTCTCATCAATGTCAATTAGATACTTTGGTTTCCTACGAATGATTCTAGGAGGTGTTAACATTGGTGCATTATGTACATTCAATTCATCAAATAGAGAAGGTGTATGTTCATCATTTAATTGATTATTCATTGCAGTATCTTCTTCAATTGCATTAGGTTCATACGGTAAATCAAATGTCTCTTCTTCAATTGCATTAGGTGCATTATGTTCGTTTGGTAAATTGAATTGAGATGTTGAGGATGACATACCTTCTTCTCCCATTTCTCTTATGTCACATAATTTCTTCATACGCTACCCTTGTCTTTCCTTTTCAACCTCTCGTTGTTCCATCATTCCTTGCTTGTTCTTTCTCATGGTTGATATCGGTTGTCCTAAATAGAATCATATTACATTTATATGTAAACAAAAGTTCATAAACAAACAAATAACCATAAATATGCATCTTATCACTATTTTTTGGAATCAAACTATTAAACAATCACAATACTATTGAAAAAACTAATAAGAACAACAATTCAATCATTTGAAATCATGAAAAAACAAAAAATTCACTTACTTCTATGTATAAAACAGTGATAGAAGTGCAGACACAGGTCCAGTGGGGCCTTCAACGACCTCAAAAACTTCTTTTGAGTCCGTTGAGGCTCTTGGGCAACTAAAACTATGTCTATGTACCATGTACACGCTACATTAATAACAGTGTGCGCATTGTTAGTCCATAAAATGTTGGCAAGCCCAACGGTATTTTTTTTTCCCATTATGTACTAATAAGTAGCTCGTACGTGCTCCTAAGCCTAAAAAATGTTATCGCAGGGTAGCAAATAATGGGCTTAGTACCCCGTATGCGCTTACAAGTAATAAGTACCACATACGTGCTCCTACACCTTAAAAAAGTTATGGCAGGGTAGTGAACTAATAGGTTCAATACCCCGTGCGTGCTATTGGTAGTAGAAAAAATGTGAATGAAAAGGGAGGGAGTGAGAGAGGGAGAGAGAGAGAGAGAGAGAGAGAGAGAGAGAGAGAGGAGGGAGAGTAGGGGGGAGGGAGAGAGGAGGGAGGGTGGAAGGGAATGAGGGAGAGAAGAAGGAGGGGGGGAGGGAGAGGAGAGTGAGGAGGGAGGGAGAGAAGAAGGGGTATGGAGGAAGGCAAAGGGAGAGAAGAAGGAGGGGAGGAGGCAGAGGAAGAGAGAGAGAGGGAAGGAGGGAGAGGGAGAGAGGGAGAGAGAGAGAGGGGGGGAGAGAGAAAGGGAGAGTGAGAGAGAGAGAGAGAGAGAGAGAGAGAGAGAGAGAGAGAAGAGTAGGGGGAGGGAGAGAGACGGAGGGAAGGAGGGAGAGAGAGAGGGAGAGAGAGAGAGTGGGGAGGGAGGGAGAGGGAGAGAGGGGGAGAGAGAGAGAGAGAGAGGGGGGGAGGGAGAGAGAGAGAGAGAGAGAGAGAGAGAGAGGAGAGAGAGAGGGAAGGAGGGAGAGGGAGAGAGGGAGAGAGAGAGGGGGGAGGGAGGGAGGGAGAGGGAGAGGTAGAGGTAGGGAGAGAGAGAGAGGTAGAGGGAGAGAGAGAGAGAGAGAGAGAGAGAGAGAGAGAGAGAGAGAGAGAGAGAGAGAGAGAGAGAGAGAGAGACCATAACACAATATGACCCCTAACAACATATAAGGGGTCATATGACACTATATTATCCCTTAGCACACCATAGGACTATAACAACACCAAATAGTGTCCTAAGGGGTCATAGCATACCATATGACCCTTTATAACACTATATGGTGTTGTTATGGGTCGTATGGTGTCCCGAGGGGTCATATGGCATCCTATGACCCCTTAGGATACCATATGGTGTTGGTATGGGTCATATCATGTCTTAAGGGGTCATATGGTGTCCTAAGGGGTCACATGACACAATATGACCTCTACTAACACCTAAGGGATCATATGGTGGGCTAATAAAATGATATACTATTTAAAGTTATCAATCAAACATCATACAATAGAACATCAGTAGTTTAGTTTTGATATAGCTAAGTTAGACCATTGTTAGCATAAGATAGACTCCAAGCGAACAAACAACGAGGCTTCGTTAAAAAGCAAGTGTAAGAGCTTGACTTAACCCTAAGAGTGTTGCCTAAGTTCTAAAACATATGATGCTATTAAATTTGCAAGGTTATAGGATTGATCTTGATTGTGACTATAGGAATTACACACTTGATTTCTTTCATGGGTATGTACCGTTCCAAGACTTTGACAAGTGATGATCATCATATACTACCACTGCCATGAATACAACAAACTTTAATTTCTTTAGGTGACAGGCGTAGTGTAACAACATGGGAACTCTCACATAACCACCACTATCATTCTCCAGGACTGATATGTATCACTCTCCCTGTTTCTCTTCCTATCGGTTGTTTCCTTCTGAAAAACATATTGTAGGTACTCTGACTCATCATGTTTCTTTGCTGACACTATTTTCCATATTTGCTCTACTCATTAAAAACACATTCGAGAAGAATATTGTTTCAGGTTTCCTTGTTTGTCACAGTAATGCACCCATGGTTCAATTTCAAACTCTATTCCTCCTATTCAATATACACACACAAATCCATCAATCAATTTTATTAGGAGAGCATACATGATAAAAATCAAAGAGGAAGTTGTAGACAAGAAATAAATTCACTTACATCTATAGAAATGTAGACACAGTTGTAGTGGGGTATGGAGGGAGGGAGGGAGAGAAGAAGAGAAAGAGGGATGGGGTATAGAGGAAGGGAGAAGGGGAGAGAGGGAGAGAGAGAGAGAGAGAGAGAGAGAGAGGGGGATGGGGTATGGAGGAAGGGAGAAGGGGAGAGAGAGAGAGAGAGGGAGAGGGAGAGGGAGAGGTGTTAATAAGATGAGAGGGGGGGGGTGAAGCATAAAAACTCACAATGCAATATATTCATCAGATTAAACCTCGGTAGCCTTTACCTATATGCAACTATGATTGTAAATCATTCAAACTAATAAACAGATACACTAAAGACGTCATAACATATTTAACACAAAATTTAATGTGGAAACCCAAATAGGGAAAAACCATTGTGGGATTTTAGACCCACTAAGAAATATACCCTTCTAGAGTATGCTTGGTTAAAAGCCAATCCTGTTACAGATTACATAACACATTGCTAGATGTGACCCGGTTAAGGTATTTCCCTCAAACTTGTTAGAGTCTTACACTTTGTTAGAAGTGACCTTGTCAAAGGATTTCAAACACTCATTCAGAATGTTACCTTGCTAGAGGATTTACAAATAAGACTATTAGGTCCACTCGGTTAAGAGATTTCCTATCACTTACAAAATAAATAACAGTAATAAAATATATCTGCAACTTTACATCTGAAATGCTAAAGCAGATTCTATGTGCTCAAAATAATCTTGTCTTAAGACTTATCTTGCTCCTTGCTAGGCTTCTCAATCTGTTCTTTGATTAGATATTCAATCTTCTATGCTCAGTGATCATTGTTGTAGTATCATTGTTCTCCTATATGCCCACATACATTGTTCATCAACAATTTCTTATTTATAAACAATTCTTAACTACTTAATCTTCTTGATCACATTTCCCATGATCAATCTTAGCCATCAGATCTTCAAACGTGACTAGGTTCATTGTATTCTTTGATCTGAAACATTTTATTTCGCCTTGGAACTTGTATACCTTTCTTGGAACTTGTGTAAGGTTATGACCGCTCAATCTGCACTGTAGATCTATCTCTTGTATATTTGTTGTCGTAGATCCTCAACAAACTTCTTGTATGATATATCAATCATCCATACATCTCCAGCTCATCGGCATCTTTCATTTAATAACGATTTATCCATCCAATGCGTTCTGTTGTTACTCGGTTGATACTCGATAAATACTGAATTTTTACTCGGTAGACATTCTGTCTTCTTTAACCGATATCGATAACCTTAGGGTTTACCGACTAGCTTCATGCTCGGTAACATAGAACAATATCAAACCTTTACTCACTCTATAGCTTGAAATCTTTTCTCCTTCTTGTTTTGTCTTCGAATACTCATATATAGGATATCAAAACAATCAAAACAACAAGATCTCATCACTGTCTAACTCGGTAATAGTTGCCCATTGAATAACTTATTATTCCCTTTTATTTTTACATTCATTCTATGTCACATACCGACATCTTTATACTTATCAAAATATACTCATTAAGATATGGCAACATCATATTGAATCAGAAAATCAATTGCTTGACATCAATGACAAAATAATATTATTAAGACAGTAATCATCCTTTCTCATTTATATCAACAGTCTCCAAGAACCTTCTCAATATCCTCATACCAATAATCTACTAAAATGCCAACAATCTTCCTTTGTGAGAATGCTAACAATCTCCCCCTTTGGCATTGATGGCAAAACCAACTTTAATGGCAATACCAACTTGATTTATTTCAATTGATTTGGATTTGGATTGTTATTTTGAACTTCTCTAGAGATTTTCTAGAATTCTGGAATTCTCCCCCAGTCATTAGTCTTCTCCCAATTTTTTTGTTAGATTTTTACAAATTAGTCTTCTCCCCCTTTGACAACAATGCCAAAAAGTAAAACAAATTCATGATTTCTTCCTCTGTGAAGTAATTTTCTTGCAGTCTCATTCTTGGTCAGAGCAGCTTTGTCAGCAATCACTATTTCCTGCACAACTTTAGGCAACCTCCTAAAGTGTGTAAAGCAACATCAACTCATAAGTAGTTGTCATGTAGAGTCATATAATTGATGCTTTCACTGAATTCTGTCAGTGAGTACTAGATAGGGGTAGAACCCCTAACTTACTTCTGAGATACTCAAAAGTGTCCCTTGGCAATGGCTTTGTGAAGATGTCTGCTATTTGCTCCTTTGAGCTGATATATTCCAACACAACTTTCTTCTCTTGAACTTCTTCTCTGAGATAATGATACTTTATAGAGATATGCTTTGTCTTAGAGTGCATTACCAGATTTTGTGAAATGTTAATGGCACTAGTATTATCATAGAATATAGTTATTGGCTCGGTAACTTTCTCATTCATACCTTCCAACAGTTGTTTGATCCATGCAATATTGGTACAATTCAATGCTGCAGTGACATATTCAGCTTTAGCTGTTGACTATGAAATGCATCCTTGTTTCTTGCTAAGCCAACTTACTAGTATGTTTCCTAGAAAGAAAGCTCCACCGCTTGTGCTTTTCTTGTCATCAATGTTTCCTGCCCAATCAGCATCAGTATAGAATTTTAAGTCAAAAACATTCCCCTTTTGATATACTAAGCCATAATCTTCAGTGCCTCTCAGGTATCTGAAAATTCTCTTGATTGCTGTCATATGGGTTTCTTTGGGATCTGCAGAAAAGCTTGCAACTATACCTTCTGCATGTGCTATATCCGGCCTACTGTGAACTACATATTGCAACTTTCCAATCATAGATCGGTAAAGTGTTTCATCAACAAATGTTGATTCATCATTCTTAGATAGTTTACAATTGGTAGTCATAGGAGTACTAACAGGTTTAGAATCCTCCATTCCAAATTTCTTCAAGATTTCCTTTATATACTTCGATTGAGTAATGAAAATCTCATTTTTCATTTGCAGTATTTGTAGACCTATAAAATACTTTATTTCACCGATTAATGACATCTCAAATTCTTTACACATTTCATTTCCAAAGTTCTTGCATAAAGAATCATTTCCACAAAAAATAATATCATCAACAAATATGGCTGAAAGCAGTATTCCAATGTCCTCATCATTCTTCATATACATGTTGTTGTTTTCACTTGTCCTTATAAATCCAATCTTGATTAAGTAAGAGTGCAATCTTTCATACCATGCTCTGGGTGCTTGCTTTAGACCATATAATTCTTTGTTCAGCTTACATACCTGATCTTTATTCTTGTCTTCAATAAATCCTTCAGGTTGTTCAATTTAAACTTCTTTTTCTAGTATACCATTCAAAAATGCAAATTTAACATCCATTTGATATACCTTGAAATTTTTGTAAGCATCATATGCTAACAATGTTCTTACTCCTTCAAGTCTTGCCACAGGTGCAAAAGTCTCACCATAATCTATTTCTTCTTCTTGAGCATAACCTTTGCAGACTAGTCTTGCTTTATTCCGAATGACCTCTCCTTTTTCATTTAGCTTGTTTCTAAAAATCCACTTTGTACCGATTGCATTTTTCTCTTTTGGTCTTGAGACCAATGTCCATGTTTCATTCTTCTTGATTTGTTCAATCTCTTCTATCATAGCATTTATCCAATCTTCATTACTAAATGCCTCTTTTACTATCGTTGGTTCAAATTCAGATATCAGACATGTGTTTTGTCTCAGTTTGTTCCTTGTCATTACTGGATCATCCTTATCTCCTATAATTTGACTTGATGCATTATTTCTTCTGACATACTTAGCTAATATAGGCTCGGTAGGCTCTTTTTGATCTTCTTCATCACTCAATAATTGAGTATTTTCTTCATTTTCTTCATCAACTTTCTCGGTAGGACTTTTCGATTGAACATATGCAAATTCTTCATAATCTTCTGGTTCTTTGGAATTTCCTTCATCATTTCTTTCTGTAAATTCATCAATTTTCACATTTGCACTTTCCACTATTTTGTTAGATGATTTGATCAAACATTTAAATGCTTTACTTCTAGAAGAATAACCAAGAAATGTTCCTTCCTCGCTTTTCTAATCAAATTTTCCATTTCTGTCATCTTTGTGAACATAACATCTACTTCCAAATATTTTAAAATAACTTACATTAGGTTTCTTGTCATACCATATTTGATATGGTGTCTTCAAAGTTCCTTTCTTCAGTTGTACTCGGTTCAAAGTGTAAACTGCAGTGTTGATTGCTTCTCTCCAAAATGTTTGTGGTACCCTCTTTTCTATCATCAGGGTTCTGGCACAATCTACAATTGATTTGTTTCTTCTTTCAGCTATCCCATTTTGCTCAGGTGTTCTCGGTGCAAACACTTGTCTCTTTATACCATGATCATTGCAAAATAGGTTAAATTCATTAGAAATGAATTCTTCTCTTCTATCAGATCTTAGACATTTCAACTGTTTTCCTGTTTCTTTTTCAACTCTAGCCTTATACCATTTGAACATTTGAAAGGCTTCTGATTTATCTTTCAAAAAATAACTGACATCATCCTTGAGTAATCATCCACAAATAATATGAAGTATTTATCTCCATAATAGCTTTGAGTTTTTATAGGACCACAAAGATCAATGTACACAAGATCTAAGATTCCTTTAGAAGTGTAGGACTTACTTGTAAAACTTGACTTTATCATCTTACCCATCTGGCATCCTTGGCATATTGAATTCTCAGGTTTTTCCAAGCTCGGTAGACCTCTTACTCGGTGCTTCTTACTTATTTTGATCAAGTTATCAAAATTTACATGACAAAACCTTTTATGCCATAACCAGGTATCTTCTATTTTAGCACAGAGACAATTGTTCTGAGTTGAGTCAAGGTGAAATGTATTACCTTTTGTTTGTGTCCCGGTAGCAGCCAATTTTCCATGTTTGTCATGAACTTTTAAACTTCCTTTCTGAAATTCTATTTGGTATCTTGTATTGTTTAGATGTGCTACACTCAACAAATTATATTTCAAACCTTCAACCCAGTATACATCATCACATTTAGCATTGTCAAGAAGTGTTATGGAACCTTTACCTTTCACCGAACATGGTGCATCATTACCAAATCTTACATAGCCTCCATCACAATATTCTAGAGTATCCACTATCTATGATCCAAGAATCATTTTTATTTATGTGAGATATTAAGGCTTTTTCCTCATACCTTTCTTCAACTGATCCATCTTTGATAGCCACATAAACAACTTCCTCTGTCTCAATCCCATCAAATTTATCATCATTGGATTCCTCATCAGCTACTAGGCATGTCTTTCTATCTCTCCTTCTGAAGTCTTGGTGTCCTCTATATTGATTGTCTTTCTGTCTGTCATCTCAGTATTCTCTCTTTCCACTAGATTGTTTGTCAGGATAGTTAGAAGCCATGTGTCCTATTCTATCACAGTTAAAACATTTTAAAGGTAACTTTCCTTTGTACTTACCTTTGCCTCTTGGCAACCTTCTGGCTAATAGTGCTTCAAACTCTTCTTGCTTTTTGATTTCCTCATATAGTTTGTGTACCTCTTCCATGTTTTTACGAAACCTCTCACTTGCTCCACTGTGATTTCCTTCAGTATACTTATACATTCTATCGTTGTAATCATCAGATTCACTAATATGAAAAGAACTGAATGCAGTTTCAACTTTATTTACTGAAGACCCACTGTTATCAAAATTACTTAACTCAAATGCATGTAGCTTACCGATAGTAGCATCCAAGGATACTGGCATGTTTGGTACAAACCTTAATTCATTGATTGCAGAAAATTGAATGGCATAAGTTGGTAGAAGTGTTCTAAGCAACTTACTTGGTACATCCTTTTCTTCAATAGTTCCTCCTACTCCTTTGATTTGATTGACAGTTTTCTTTAACCTTGTACTATATTGGGTTATGTTCTCACCTTCATTCATTCTCATGGATTCAAGTTGACCTCTTAAACTATCTACTTTTACTCTCTGAACATGTTCATCACCACCATACACAGATATAAGCTTGTTCCACATCGCTTTGGCATCATTGCAGCCTTCTAGATCATTAAACTCTGAGTTGGTTAATGCTGATGTTATTTCAATCATAGCTTGAATATGATCTTGCTTTGCCTTTATCTCTTCCATTGTCATTGAGTAGGTGCTAGGTGCAATGTAATCATTTTCCAAATAATATGTTCCATATTCTCCAATTCCCGATAAGTGC
This sequence comes from Cryptomeria japonica, assembly GCF_030272615.1. Taxonomy (NCBI): domain Eukaryota; kingdom Viridiplantae; phylum Streptophyta; class Pinopsida; order Cupressales; family Cupressaceae; genus Cryptomeria; species Cryptomeria japonica. The sequence continues at coordinate 237,188,839 of NC_081409.1, forward strand.
AGCTTCATCCTTTTCTGCCATGTGGAGAAAGTTGACTTGTTCAACTTTTGTGCATCCCTTTATACATCTTCAGATCTTTGCCTCAAGTACCTTTAAAATTTTCTTCCAGATTCCAAAGCTCTGATACTAATTGTTAATAAGATGAGAGGGGGGGGTGAATCATACAAACTCACAATGCAATATATTCATCAGATTCAACCTCGGTAGCCATTACCTATATGCAACTATGACTGTAAATCATTCAAACTCATAAACAAATACACTAAAGACGTCATAACATATTTAACACCAGATTTAACGTGGAAACCCAAATAGGGAAAAACCACTATGGGATTTCAGACCCACTAAGAAATATACCCTTCTAAGAGTATGCTCGGTTAAAAGCCAATCCTGTTACAAATTACATTACACATTGCTAGATGTGACCCGGTTAAGGGATTTCCCTTAGACTTGTTAGAGTCTTACACTTTGTTAGAAGTGACCTTGTTAAAGGATTCCAAACACTCATTCAAAATGTTACCTTGCTAGAGGATTTACAAATAAGACTGTTAGGTCCACTCAGTTAAGAGATTTCCTGTCACTTACAAAATAAATAACAGTAATAAAATATATCTACAACTTTACATATGAAATGCTAAAGTAGATTCTATGTGCTCAAAACAATCTTGTCTTAAGACTTATCTTGCTCCTTGCTGGGCTTCTCAATCTGTTCTTCGATTAGATATTCAATCTTCTATGCTCAGTGATCACTGTTGTAGTATCATTGTTCTTCTATATGCCCGCATACATTGTTCATCAACAATTTCTTATTTATAAACAATTCTTAACTGCTTAATCTTCTTGATCACATTTCCCATGATCAATCTTAGCCATCAGATCTTCAAACATGACTAGGTTCATTGTATTCTTTGATCTGAAACATTTTATTTTGCCTTGGAACTTGTATACCTTTCTTGGAACTTGTGTAAGATTATGACCGCTCAATCTGCGCTGTAGATCTATCTCTTGTATATTTGTTGTCGTAGATCCTCAACAAACTTCTTGTATGATATACCAATCATCCATACATCTCCAGCTCATCGGCATCTTTCATTTAATAATGATTTATCCATCCAATGCGTTCTGTTGTTACTCGGTTGATACTCGGTAAATACTGAATTTTTACTGGGTAGACATTCTGTCTTCTTTAACCAATATCGATAACCTTAGGGTTTACCAACTAGCTTCATGCTCGGTAACATTGAACAATATAAAACCTTTACTCATTCTATAGCTTGAAATCTTTTCTCCTTCTTGTTCAATCTTCGAATACTCATATATAGGATATCAAAACAATCAAAACAACAAGATCTCATCACTGTCTAACTCGGTAATAGTTGCCCATTGAATAACTTATTATTCCCTTTTATTTTCACATTCATTCTATGTCACTTACCAACATCTTTATACTTATCAAAACATACTCATTAAGATATGACAACATCATACTGAATCAGAAAATCAATTGCTTGATATCAATGACAAAATAATATTATTAAGACAGTAATCATCCTTTCTCAGTTATATCAATAGTCTCCAACAACCTTCTCAATATCCTCATACCAACAATCTATTGAAATGCCAACATTCTTCCTTTGTGAGAATGCTAACAAGAGGGAGAGAGGGAGAGAAGAAGGAGGGGGGAGGGAGAAGGAGAGAGATTGAATCCAAGACACAATATGACCCTTAGAACATAATATGACCCCTAACAACATCTAAGGGGTCATAGGGTGTCCTAAGGGGTCATATGACACTATATTATCTGTTAGCACACCATAGGACCTATAACGACACCAAATAGTGTCCTAAGGGGTCATAGAACACCATATGACCCTTTAGAACACCATATGGTGTTGTTATGGGTCATTGGTGTCCTAAGGTGTCATTTGGCATCCTATGACCCCTTAGGACACCATATGGTGTTGTTATGGGTCATATGGTGTCTTAAGGGGTCATATGGTGTCCTAAGGGGTCACAAGACACCATATGACCTCTTAGGAAACAAGATGACCTCTAATGACACCTAAGGGGTCATATGGTGGGCTAATAAATGTTGGCATTATGTGAACCTGCATGAAGACATAATGACATTGTATGTTGTCATTGATGTCAATATGTGACATAGTGAGAACCGGCACATAGGATAAGTGAAAAGAGAGAGGAACCGGCATATGTATGAACCATTTTATATGCCAAAGTGAAGCGGCATATTTGTTCAAGATGAACCGGCATGCAGTTACAGGAATCGGCACATGGCAGCATTGTGTGACTACCGGTTGGTAGGTAGTTTCCACTTCAGGATTTCCTAATCTTTGTGTGATGAGTTAGCAGTATAATGGAGAACATACCGTGTTGCCACGTAAGTTCTGTGCGTGTGAAGGATCTTGCATGAAGAATACTATTCCTATCTACCTCGGGAATGTGTGAAGTCTGTCAAACGGTGATAACGCGTGACGAGTTATCAACCACCATGAAATCGGTGGATAATGGACGATGGAGAATATCTTGAGATCGATTCAAGACTATTGCATTTAATGCAATATGATTCAATGGTCAGGATTGAACCGCTTGAATTGCCTAACCTAACAGGTTTAGGGTTTTTGCTACCGACCTGTCTGTTTCCTATAAGGTCGATGTTGTGTTTCTTTCTAGGGTTGTTGGCAAAAGTTGTGAATGTGTATCCAAGGGAAGTGATATGTGATACTTGCCAGACCAAAGGAGAGAAGAAATACCTACAAAGTGAATGTGCAGAAGTAGAAGAGGAGTCAAAACGGATCTGCATTAGCATTGAGTGCTGTTACCAGATCATTGTAATTCCTGTTGATCTCTAACCACTTCAACAGTTGTGAAATCCCCTAACAGGGTAGCCTTAACTGGCTTGATGCAAAATCCCTTAACAGGGTGGTCTTAACAGGCTTGATTCAAATCCCTTAACTGGGTAACTCGAGGTTAATGAGTTCTCAGAAGCTATAGAGCTCTAGAGATCCTTTAGCTATTGAGTTCTTAAAATCCTCTAACAAGGTGACCCTAATCGGGTTTAACCCTTAATCGGGTATTGTAGCCATCCCTTAACCGGGTGATCCCTAACAGGATCGGTTCCTAGCAGAACCTATTTTAATGTCTTTAACCGGACAAGGCTCCTAACAGAGCGGACTTCAAAAGAGTTCAAAATAAAATTGTGGGTATTCATCCCCACCGTGGTTTTTCCCAGTTGGGTTTCCACGTGAAAAATATGTGTGTCATATGTAATGCTTTTATCTTGTGATGCTTTGTTTTTATCTGTTGAGCATATGATGGTTCTATGTTTTATACTTGTCTATAAAACATATTGAACTCACTATTATGAAGATCTAATGTTATTTTACCTGTTCATGCATGAGAGCGTAATGATACTATAGTATTGAGCTAAGAGGAAAGATTAGTGAGTTACCGGTTTATGACTGTTCAAGTTATACTGGATGTTACCGATTGCACTTTGTTTTAACCAGTATCCCTGTTTGTTAGTCATTTGGAGTATTTGTTGTCAAACTGGTTTTGGACTAGGTTTGTGCTTGTACTGATTCACCCCCCCCCCCTCTCAGTACCGGTTTGGTACTAGTAGTTCATCATTGAGTTATCAATTGGTATCAGAGCATTCTAGGTCCTCTGTGTTGTAAGCTTAACCGCTTGAGGAAAAGATCCTAGTCAAATGATGAAGAGGGAAGGTCCAAAGTTTAACAAGGAAAATTTTGGTATATGGAAAGACAGGATGAAGTTATTCATCAGAAGCATGGGTGTTCAACACTGGAGTTATGTTGAAAATGTATATGTTGTTCCTACTGGTACTCTCACTGATGACCAAAAGAGAGAGATACAAGAAAATGGGCAAGTCATGGAAGCCCTCATTAGTAGTCTATCTAACATTGAGTTTATTGATGTTCAGGACAAGGTAAATCCCAAAGAGGTATGGGATTCTCTTGAAAATATTTATGGTGGTGATGAGCATGTAAAACAGGCTAAGGAAGAAAGCCTGAGAGGGAAGTTTGAAGACATGCGGATGGTTGAAGGAGAGACCATTCAGTAGTATGGAATAAGAATCAAAACGGTTGTTGGAGAAATCAAAAGTGCAGGTGGCAAAATAGAAGATTCCACTGTGGTAAGTAAGGTCTTGACATCCCTATTGCCGGTCTATGCAATAAGGGTTGCTGCTATTCAGGAGCTGAGATCAATAGACAAGTCTAAAGTATCCTTGGACTCCATCATAGCCAAGTTAACAACCTATGAGCTAAATAGTTTTGATGGCAGTGTTCAAAAGACTGAATCAGCATTTAAAGCCTCTGTTGTACCATCCAGAAAAGGTAAAGAGGCTAGCATTAGTGGGGAACCTAGTTAGAGCAGAGAAATGAATGATGAGGAGATTCTGATGGCATTTGAAGCTCTCCTTGCCAGGAAGCTTCTTAAAGGAACCGGTAAATACAAAGGTAAACTACCTTTGAAATGTTTTTCTTGTAACTGGATAGGACATATCGCTATAAACTGTCCTAATGGCGATAACAAGGACAAACCAGAAAGGTTTAGGAAATTCAAAGGAGGAAACCGGAGAAACTATTTTGTGGCAGTTGATGAAGGTATCACAGATGAGGAATCAGAAGATGAAGAGAATGAAGACATTGTGTTTGTTGCTATAAAGGAAGATGTGGCAGACAAGAAGGCTCTTGTCTCCCGATTTGATAATTCCAATGAGTGGATCATTGACAGTGGCTATTCTCACCACATGACTCATGACCGGAGCAAGTTTCTCTCCTTGGAGGAGTATGATGGTGGTGTGGTTCGCTTTGGCAATGATGCACCATGCATGGTCAAAGGCAGAGGGTCCATCTCTTTGAATGGAAAGAGCAATGCTGACAATGTGTACTGGGTTGATGGTCTCAGACACAACCTTCTAAGTGTTGCCCAGCTAAATGACAGTGGCCTCACTTTGCAATTCAAGAATGGAGTCTGCAAAATCAAAGGTAAAGATGGTAAATTGGTGGCTACCGGCATGCAAACCAAAGGTAACCTATTTCATCTGAATGCAAATGTAAGTACCTGTCTTATGGCTAAACTTGATGATAGTTGGATATGGCATAGGAGACTCTGCCATGTAAACTTTGATAACATTGTGAAGGCTAGTAAGATCAAGGCAGTTAGAGGGTTGCCTATGCTAAACAAATCGGATAATACCTTGTGTAGAGAGTGTCGATTGGGGAAAATGTCTTCCTCAAACTTTAAAGGTAAATCTTTTACTACTGACAACTTGCTTGATCTTGTGCATACTGATTTGTGTGGTCCTATGAAAACTAGAAGTGTGCAGTGTGATAGGTACTTCATGATCCTCACTGATGACTTCTCAAGAATGATGTGGGTCACATTCTTGAAAGACAAGTCTAAAGCTTTTAGGAAATTCAAAGTTTTCAGAGCATTAGTGGAGAAGGAAAGTGGTAAAAGGATTAAGTGTCTCAGAACTGATCAAGGAGGGGAATTCACTTCCGGTGAATTAAACAAGTATTGTGAAGAATTTGGCATCAAGAGATAGTTGTCTGCCCCCCGGACTCCACAGTAGAATGGCCTAGCAGAGAGGAATAACCAGAACGTGGTTGAAGCAGCTAGAACCATGTTGATTCAAGGAAAGGTAGCTCACACCTTTTGGAGAGAAGCAGTGAGCACTGTAGTCTACACTATGAACTGGGTACTCATCAAGAAAGGTAAGGACAAAACCCCTTATGAGTATTGGACCGATAAGACACCTGTGGTTAGCTACTTTAGGGTATTTGGTAGCAAATGTTACATCAAGAGGAGTGAACATCAAGGCAAATTTGAAGCTAAATGTGATGAGAGAATATTTCTAGGATATTCCACCAAGAGTAAAGCTTTCAAGTGCTACAACAATAGGACTCGAAGAATTATGGAAAGTATCAATGTAAGAGTTGATGAATCCTCTGAAAAAACAGAGGAAACCGAAAGTGTGCAAGCTATAAATGAACCAGTTGCAACCTTCTGGGAATCGGTTGTCAATCAACCGAGTACCAGTAACAGTGTTCTTGAACTGGTGAATACTGATACTGATGAAGATGAGGATGAAGAGGAAAAGCAAGAAGAACCAGTTAAGACCATTCCTCAGTATGTTGAGCTAAATCATGATCCTAAACAGATCATAGGAGATAAGGATGCAGGAATCCTTACAAGAAGAAAGATTAGAGAGAACTCATGTATGATCTCTGAATTTGAGCCTAAAACATTCAAAGAGGCTCATAAAGATGAAGATTGGATCAAGGCGGAACTTGACCAGATAGAGAAAAATGGTACATGGTCCTTGGTACCCAGACTAGAGCATAAAAATGTCATTGGCACCAAATGGGTGTTCAGAAATAAGTTGAATGAGGATGGCACAGTGATTAGGAATAAAGCCAAATTGGCGTGCAAAGGATATGCTCAAGAAGAAGGAGAAGACTATGGAGAAACCTTTGCTAGAGTATCCAGATTGGAAGGAGTTCGTATGCTTCTTGCATATGTAGCTTTTAAAAGGTTCAAAGTATATCAAATGGATGTAAAATCTCCATTCCTAAATGGTGTACTTGAAGAGGAAGTGTATATTGAGCAACCAGATGGGTTTGCCCTATCTGAAGACAATGACATGGTATGTAGGCTACATAAAACATTATATGGTCTAAAGCAAGTACCTAGGGCATGGTATGAGTGCCTACATTCCCATCTTGTGAAGATTGGATTTGAGAGAACAAGTGAAGATAGCAATATCTACTTGAAATCTGAAGGAGATCAAATCCTGATCTGTGAGGTTTTTGTTGATGACATTATCTTTGGCGGAGATGACAAGATGAGTCATGAGTTTGCTGATGAGATGAAGAAAGAGTTTGAGATGTCACTCATAGGGGAGATTAAGTTTTTCATTCGATTGCAGATCCAACAAATGAAAGATGGAATCTTCATCACTCAGTCCAAATATGTCAAAGAGGTGTTGAAGATTTTTGGTATGGAAGATAGCAAACTAGTTGGTACACCGATGGTGACCGGTTGCAAACTAATAAAAGAGGATGATTCTGCACTGGTTGATGAGAAAGAATACCGATCAATGATTGGTAAGTTGCATTATGTAGTGCATAGCAGACCGGATATTGTACATGCAGTTGGCATTACTGCAAGGTTCCAGAAAAGTCCCAGAGAATCCCACTTGATTGCAGTCAAGCAAATTCTTAGGTATCTGAAGGGAACAGTTGACTATGGATTGTGGTACCCATACAACAATGATTTCGATCTGAAAGTGTTCATAGATGCTAATTGGGTAGGTAACGTGGATAACCTGAAAAAGCACAATCGGTGGTGCATTCTTTCTCGGTGGTAGACTGGTCTCATGGATGAGTAAAAAGCAGAGTTGTATCTCTCAGTCTACAGTGGAAGTGGAGTATGTTGCAGCTTTCATGAACTACACTCAGACAATTTGGATGAAGCATGTACTGGAAGGCTTCAAGATCCCTGTATCTGAACCGGTAAGTATATTCTGTGATAACACAAGTGCTATCAATATATCAAAGAATCCGGTTTTACATTCTAGAACCAAGCATTTTGAGCTTAAGTATCATTTCTTGAGGGAAAAGGTTCAGAATAAGGAGATTGCACTGGAACATGTTTCTAGTAAGGAGCAGTTAACAGACATATTCACCAAGCCTCTCCCAAAGACTACATTTGTGCACTTACGAGGTGAATTGGAGGTACTGCCCCTTCAGGAGGTGAACTAAAAGTAATTGCTCCACATCAGTCAGGTATTGCAAAGACAATTTTTTGTTGATTGATGTGTTGAAGGATGCTACTCCTCAGGGGGAGCAGCATAATGAAACAGAGATGCTTATGCCTCCACTTTGGCATTGTTGTCAAAGGGGGAGAAGGAGTAAAGCGGACAAGATATCTGCAACAAATGGGGGAGAAGATGTGAAGTGGAAGATATCTTTTGTATATTGCCATCAATGCCAAAGGGGGAGATTGTTGGCATTATGTGAACCGGCATGAAGACATAATGACATTGTATGTTGTCATTGATGTCAATATGTGACATAGTGAGAACTGGCACATAAGATAAGTGAAAAGAGAGAGGAACCGGCATATGAATGAACCGGTTTATATGCCAAAGTGAAGCGGCATATTTGTTCAAGATGAACCGGCATGCAATTACAAGAACCGACACATGGCAACATTGTGTGACTATTGGTTGGTAGGTAGTTTCCACTTCAGGATTTCCTGATCTTTGTGTGATGAGTTAGCAGTATAATGGAGAACAGATCGTGTTCCACATAAGCTCTGTGCGCGTGAAGGATCTTGCATGAAGAATACTATTCCTATCTACCTCGGGAATGTGCGAAGTCTGTCAAACAGTGATAACGCGTGATGGGTTATCAGCCGCCATGAAATTGTTGGATAATGGATGATGGAGAATATCTTGAGATCGATTCAAGACTATTGCATTTAATGCAGTATGATTCAATGGTCAGGATTGAACCTCTTGAATTGCCTAACCTAACAGGTTTAGGGTTTAAGGTTTTTGCTACCGACCTATCTGTTTCCTATAAGGTCAATGTTGTGTTTCTTTCTAGGGTTGTTGGCAAAAGTTGTGAATGTGTATCCAAGGGAAGTGATATGTGATACTTGCCAAACCAAAGGAGAGAATAAATACCTTCAAAGTGAATGTGCAGAAGGAGAAGAGGAGTCAAAACAGATCTACATTAGCATTGAGTACTATTACCAGATCATTGTAATTCCTGTTGATCTCTAACCACTTCAACAGTTGTGAAATCCCCTAACAGGGTAGCCTTAATTGGCTTGATGCAAAATCCCTTAACAGGGTGGTCTTAACATGCTTGATTCAAATCCCTTAACCAGGTAACTCGAGGTTAATGAGTTCTGAGAAGCTATAGAGCTCTGGAGATCCTTTAGCTATTGAGTTCTTAAAATCCTCTAACAAGGTGACCCTAACCAGGTTTAACCCTTAATCAGGTATTGTAGCCATCCCTTAACCAGGTGATCCCTAACAAGATCAGTTCCTAGTAGAACCTATTGTAATGTCTTTAACCAGACAAGGCTCCTAATAGCGCGGACTTCAAAAGAGTTCAAAAGCAACTTGTGGGTATTCATCCCCACCGTGGTTTTTCCCAGTTGGGTTTCCACGTGAAAAATATGTGTGTCATGTGTAATGGTTTTATCTTGTGATGCTTTGTTTTTATCTGTTGAGCATATGATGGTTCTATGTTTTATGCCTGTCTATAAAACATATTGAACTCACTGTTATGAAGATTTGATGTTATTTTACCTGTTCATGCATGAGAGCGTAATGATACTATAGTATTGAGCTAAGAGGAAAGCTTAGTGAGTAACCGGTTTATGACTGTTCAAGTTATACTGGATGTTACCGGTTGCACTCTGTTTTAACCAGTATCCCTGTTTGTCAGTCATTTGGAGTATTTATTGTCAAACTGGTTTTGGACTGGGTTTGTGCTTGTACTGATTCACGCCCCCCCCTCTCAGTACCGGTTTGGTACTAGTAGTTCATCATTGAGCTATCAATAAAATGATATATTAAATTTAAAGTTATGAATAGAACATCATACAATAGAACATCAATAGTTTAGTTTTGATAGAGCTAAGTTAGACCATTGTCAATATAAGAGAGACTCCAAGCGAACAAACAATGAGGCTTCACTAAAAAGCAAGTGTAAGAGCTTGACCTAACCCTAAGAGTACTACCTAAGTTCTAAAACATATGATGCTATTAAATTTGCAAGGTTATAGGACTGATCTTGATTGTGACTATAGGAATTACACACTTGATTTCTTTCATGGGTATGTATCGTTCCAAGCCTTTTGACAAGTGATGATCATCATATACTACCACTGCCATGCATACAACAAACTTTAATTTCTTTAGATTACAGGCGTTGTGTAACAACATGGGAACTCTCACATACCCACCACTATCATTCTCCAGGACATCATCTGTGTTACTCTCCCTCTTTCTCTTCCTACCGGTTGTTTCCTTCTAAAAAACATATTGCAGGTACTCTGACTCATCATGTTGCTTTGTTGACACTATTTTCCACATCTGCTCTGCTCATTAAAAACACATTCGAGAAGAATATTGTTGTAGGTTTTCTTGTTTGTCACGGTAATGCACCTATGGTTCAATTTTAAACCCTATTCATCCTATTCAATATACACACACAAATCCATCAACCAATTTTCTTAGGAGAGCATACATGATAAAAATCAAAGACGAAGTTGCAGATAAGAAATAAATTCACTTACTTCTATAGAAGTGCAGACACAGTTGTAGTGGGGTATGGAGGGAGGGAGGGAGAGAAGAATAGAAAGAGGGATGGGGTATGGAGGGAGGGAGAAGGGGAGAGAGGGAGAGAGAGAGGGATAGTGTATGGAGGAAGGGAGAAGGGGAGAGAGGGAGGGATGGGGTATGGAGAAGGGGAGAAGGGGAGAGAGGGAGGGAGAGAGAGAGAGAGAGAGAGAGAGACCTTGTATGCACTTGAGAGGGGGAGACTATACACTTATATGTGTATATATATACTTAATATATTATATATTATTATATACATATATATATTATATATTATATGTATATACACATATTATATTTATAATATCATATTATACACACACCCAAAATTTAAACAAAAGTAGCACGTATGCGTTGTTTATAGTGAACATAGCTCATACGTGTTGTTTATAGTAAACATAGCGCGTACGTGCTTCTTACACCATAAGTACCTCGTACGTGCTTTTTATACCATAAGTACCCCGTTAGCGCTTTGGACTATTTAGGCTTGGAAATAGGCTTGGATGACAAAGCTATGGTTTGGAAGTTTGATTTCCCTCTATTTCTCTCATTTTTGACGTGTTTTATTTTATCAACTTTGTCATCATCAGGTTTACACTTCATCAAGTGGGTATTTCTATAATTTCCACCATATTTTCACCCATCTTTTGAGCTTTCTAACTATATAACTTTTTTAAAATTTGAACAACAATAACATATTATTATTGAATTTCTTTTACCAGTGTCTCCATAGTTCTCACAAACATAGGTGCACCATTTTCTTAATAACTTTTCATATACTTATCCAAATTTAAATTTTTTTATAAATTATTGTAGTGCACTTGATTCTTTACAATTTAAAAAAAATAAAAATGTATTTTCGATTTGTTTAGTGCAACTTATGCTTCGTGCACAAACAAGTACCTAATTTTTAGGATGTGCTCAATTGGAAAAATCATAAACAAAATACTCAACAAAAAATTAAAAAAATATACACATCTTCTAGTGCTCACTCTTAACTATCTTTCTGCCAAAGGATTTGTCAAAATACTAAATCTAACTATGACTTTTTTGAAGTGCACGTCAGATACTATGTTATATTTTTCAGAAAAAATCAAGGTCTGTTTCTCGTGTGTGAAGGATTTGGCCCCCTTATTCTTATCCAATTTTGGAAAAGTTTAGTAGTTTGGAAACTAGATTCAGAGTACTACAATATTTGTTCTTTGATTATCTTCATATCTTGAGTGGATGACTTTCAAATTTTTCCTCCAAGTTCAGGTTCACCTTATTTCAGAAAAAAAAAAAGTGTCCACTTATACCCCCTTTTTTTACCACCATCTTTGTGCACTTACCCTATTTATCGACATTTTGTCATTCTTTTGTATTTGTTGCATTTCTCGTATTTTCAATTAGGTCTTGTTGGTATTATCATTATCAATTGCGATCTTTGATCATTATCAATATTATCATGTCAATTGGACATCGCCAACCCTTCTCAATGTCGAATTAGGGTTTTTTTCTGCTCAATCATCAATTTATCAATCTCTTATCAATTTACGACTGATTTGTCATTGGTCTTTGGTCATTCGACCTTCATCAAGTCGACCTTTTATCAATCTTTGATCGATTTGTCATTGATCTCAATCAATCATAATTTCTCGTCAATTTGGATCAATTAGTCATTGGTCCTCATCAATTGGCGTCTATCAATTTTATCCTTGTCAATCTTGATCAATTTATCATTGAGCTTTATCAATCATCAACACCTTATCAATTATCCAATTTTCATCATTAAATCCTGATCAAATTGACCCTATATCAATTATCTTTTGTCAAGACCTAATTATCATCCTTGCATTTCTAATTCATCTCCTAGGCTTCTGTGATTTAATCATTTAATCATATTTATCATTTTCCCTTTAGGTTAAATAATTTATTCATTTATCCTAAGCCTTCTTGTCACAATTAAATATTTATTTAATTGGCTAATTAATTCCCCCTCTTTTGTGAATTAATTAATTAATGAAAACATTAATTAATTCACCCAATTTACTAATTTCCTAATTTCTAATTTATCATTTCCACCTAATTTTCTAATTGCTAAATCCTAATTTCCAACTCATTATCTCTCTCAAGTGGCTCCTATTTTTGTGCTTTAATTTGGAAGCATGTTTCCTTATTCGTCATGAGTTTGGATATGTCATCTTATCCTAATATTAGATTTGATGGCAAGTCTTATCCTCTCGTATGGAAAGTGTGCAATGGCATTTTCTTTCTAAATTTGGTTTTTCCCATTTTTGAATCCAATTGCATCTAATATTGATTTCTTGCTAACTGTTGTACTCTCTCCAATTTTTCTATAAATTGGATGCATTTTTCATCAGAATCAACCATGCTTTTAGTATTCTCTTGTTGTCCAAATCGTTCTTGCTTTCATACTTTGCTCTTGCACTTGTAGGTGAGATCCACAAATCTGCTATTTGGAGGAGAAAGATGGACAATGGAGAGATATGAAGGAGATGCCTTGCTTCTATAGTTTGCAATTTGATTAGCATTTTGTCTTCATAGCTTCATTGCGTGTAATAGGATCAATTTCATTGCAATCTAGTTTTTGTGGTTGAGCTAGTTTAGTATTGCTTTGATGTATTCCATTTTCCTACACACACACACACACACACACACACATATACACATGTATGTATATACACATATATGTACATATACACATATATGTACATATACATGTATATGTATATATACATATATACATGCATATATATACATGTATATGTATGTATATATATATATGTACATGTACATGTATATGTATGTATGTACATGTATATATACATACATACATATACATGTACATGTACATGTATATAGATGTACATATATATATATATATACACATATATATGTATATCTATATATCTATATATATACATATGTGTCTGTATATATATGTATATGTATGTATGTATGTAGAGAGAGAGAGAGAGAGAGAGAGAGAGAGAGAGAGAGAGAGAGAGAGCAATGATGCCCCAATTGGATCAATTCACTTATTTTGCACAATTCTTCCAGTGTTGCCTAATCTTCTTCACTTATCATCACCCCCTATGCAATGATGGAGTACCTAGGCTCAGTAGAATTCCCAAACCACAAAATCGACCGCTTCCACACTAGTGGAGGGGGGACAACATCCCAAGCAACGACCCCAACAGTTTGGAAGATATTTCAATGATAAGTTTTACTAGTGGTGCATCCTATATGGACTCTAGTTTATTCGAAGTCTCCCAATGGTGTGACATCAACTTATGGGGAGGAAGAAGAAAACTTCTCTATCCTATTTCAAAGAAATTAGTGGCTCGCGGGGAATGGACAGAAATATCCTCTATCTGATTCCGAAGTCTTCATATGGTACAACTCCCAATCCTCTACCTAGAAGGGGGACACCTTGGAGGGGAAATTTAAGGAGTTTAATTGATTAAAAACACTTCGATTTGGTTGACTAAAAGGAGTTTTGAATTTTTTTACATCATACTATGGAGCTTGTTTGTTATATTTGAATTTTTATACACATTTCTAATGGTTGACATAGGAAAGCTTGTCTCTTTGTGACATAACAACATTCGTATCAAAGTATTCATAAATATCACTAGTCCTTAGATCAATAGAAGTAGACTAGATGAATATCATTTGAGCATAATACATAACATGATTGCATAGTTTGCAATGTGAAATTAAGAGGCAAAGAGACAAATGAAGATTAATTGTGGATCTAATGTAAGATGTAGACTTGACCCAAGACAACACAAAAGATCAATGTAACATTTAATAATATTTTTCTAATTAAAAATTTTTACATTTCCAATATCATCACCCAACCATCATTATTAACCTCGACTCCAAACCATGACACTGCAAGCTCCAAAAGAGATTGTGGAGTGCTACTCAAACCAAGCCCCGTGGGGAGGCCAGAGAACTAATTTGTACTCAATTAATTACATTTACTCAATTAACCTAAATTAACCCTAAGAAAACCTTTTTTTCTTTACACTATTATAGATTGTAAGTTTCTTATTCCATTTTCAATATGATAAAAGTGGACTTTAGGATATATTTTATTAGAGTGGGAGATCTCATAATATGAGGGAAAAAAATCTTACAACATAAATTAGAATCGAGAAAATAGGAAACTCTTATCTCTTTCAATGATTGATGTTTGGAGGGGTATGGAGTATGTAGGCTGAAGATTTCCTCCACCAAGTAAGGATACTTTTTTCCAAATGTGGTGCATTTTCAATTTTAAGATCGCCACTACTACATTATTAGATACGATTTAAGAGATTAAAAAAAAAAATTAACCATTTTATCCCTTCATTTGTAGATCTACATGAGATAAATACACTCCTAAAATTTATGAGCTTAAATTTTAAGCTTTTCCACTGCTATAAAATTCATGAGGCCACTTACTTGTGAAATGTTCCAAAAAAAAATCTTAAATATTACAATACTTCATATAAAGTCCTCCATGAGAAACTTTTTAAAACCAACCTATTACCACATTGAAAGTTTATTTCATACTTGGCATATTCCATTCTACAATTCTTCATTGTCTAAATGACTATAAAATATAGTAGTAGGTTGGACTCCCTTTTCATAACATATACATGCTAGGTAGAAGAAGCAACTATATTAATACAATGATAACAATCGAGGGTTTATTATACGCTTGTTGTTGTGTGCTCGTGGATAAAGATAAAGTGCTCCCTTTTCAATTCACTCTTTCTTCCAAACTTGGTACTTGGGTACACCAGATTGATTTTGAAGATTCGTTTGCTCTTTGTCAACATGTTGTAAAGTGGGCCATGTCAATGCTAGCTACTCGAACATCAAGAAACACCATACCATTTTGAGGAAAAAGCATGTTTTGCCTACTATTATTGAGGAATGTTTCACTCCTTGTGAAGTTATGCAGAAGGATGAAAATAGGGTAAAAGCTCCTATAGAAGAAGCAACTATGGATCACGAGGGCTTCACTTAGTGAACCTGTGTTATAGCACGTCTATTCATGACATACTAAATAATCTCCCAATTTTCAAAAAAAATTGCCCTAAAATTGTTTTGTCACCCCCTCCCAATACACAACCCAAATTAAAACCCCGCTATTTTGACCATATATTGCATTTTTTCATAGCCCGAATTTAAAAACCCCCTATTTTCACCAAATAGGCAATATATTGAGCTTATTTTTTGAGATATTAAACCACCCAATATGAATGCACATGATATAATATTGCCTAGCCAGTGAAGCCCCTGTGCTATGGATCTCAATTTTACAGTCCCTAGAATGGTTAATGGTCCTACCATTGATCATGTCTCATGTTAAATTCTTATTGTAGCATGCAACAAAAAACGTTGGATCAATTTGACTTCAAACCATCCTGATTTTGCATTGGTTGGTTGTTTGGACTCATAGAATCTTGTTTTCCTGTCGCTCGTTGTTTCTCTAGAGTTCCATGTTGTCCTGTTGTGCTTGATGCCTATCTTTTTTTTTTTTTGTACACGGATCAGATACTTTTATCAATCAAAAACAATAAAAAGGTTTCATCATTGATTACAGTAAAATACACTACCTTAATAATAGCGAGGTCTCTACTTTGAATTGTATAGTTTGAAAATTCTGCCTGCTTTAGAAATGCTTAGGTCTTTAGTTCAAACTCTAGTATTAAGTACCTCCTTTATTACTCCAACACAAACAATTGATACGTTGTGTAGACTGTCCGTGAATTCGACCTCATAATCTCCACTTCTCAAATATATCAACTTCAATTAGACACAGAACAGATAACTAGCATCACTTTACAGATCCCCAATGTTCTAGAATTTAGACACAAAATCACTTTGCACCTCAATTTTGTATTGCATGACTGACTGTAATTTAGAGATCCCCAATCTTGTAGAATTTAAACACAGAAAAGATAACTAGCATCAATTTGATTCTTAATTTTGTAAATGTTTTGTGCCGGTCCATGTAAGCTCTTCTTGTTAACAAAATGTCTTTTGTAACAAGGTGCGGATTTAAAAACACTTGTTCCTAATATTAAATTGGTTGCTTGTTGTGAAAAAAAATCATTAGCAATGCACTTAATTGAAAAATATGAGATTGTTTACCTGCACTGATGTTTTTACAGAACCCTGAACACTCTGTTTTCCAAATGATATAAATTGGATAATATGATAGACCTGAATGGATGTTTCTTACTATCTTGAACGCTGAGAATTTTAGAGGATTAAATTGCAGTTTATTTATAACCTTTCTTTGAGACTCTGCATTTAAGAATTGCATTGAAGAAAATGAGATCATAGCTCATCTTACAGGATGTTTATAAATATGGATTCATTTCTGCCGAATCCCAGGCAAATAAGAGCTAGCACAGACTGTGCATCTGCTTGGAACAAAATTTTGAACAACCATTCTGCACCATTTAGAAGATAAAAATCCCTAAACTAAAAAATTCAGGTTGAAGTTGATAATGAAGATAAAAGTAATTTCAAAACATAACCTTCTGCTATGCTCTTTTACAGAGTGCCGAGTATAAGAGAAAATAGAATAATCTTAGAACAAATGCAGCATTACACTAGAATTAATCAAAAAATCTAAAATCTTTATGGAAATGCGCATAAAATAAAAAATTATCCTGCATTTTATAGAGGAAGCTGAATCGAAGTCTCCAAAAAAGTGAAGCAAAATTTCTTGTTTATTGCAACTCTGAATTAGGTATGATTGACTCAAGAACCTGAACGATCTCTGCCATGCTTGGTCTTTTGGAAGGTATCTGGGCAGTGCAAATAAGTCCCAGTTTCAGTACCTCCATTATCTCGTTGTCAGGCTGTAGCAGTAAATTTGGGTCAATACATGCTGCTCCATCCCCCCGTTCAACAGAGGATCTCACATACTCACACAGATGTACCACTTCAGATTCAGGACTTTCAATCGGTCTACGACCTGTTATGAGCTCCATCAGAATCACCCCA
This sequence comes from Cryptomeria japonica, assembly GCF_030272615.1. Taxonomy (NCBI): domain Eukaryota; kingdom Viridiplantae; phylum Streptophyta; class Pinopsida; order Cupressales; family Cupressaceae; genus Cryptomeria; species Cryptomeria japonica. The sequence continues at coordinate 237,206,267 of NC_081409.1, forward strand.
AAACTGTATACATCACATTTATCTGTTAAAAAGCTTGAGCTCAAACTCTGGCATGCAAGTTCTGGTGCAACATAGCCAACAGCAGCATGAAATGTCCTACTTGGAGATATGTACGAGTCTAACATTGGCAGAAGCTTAGTAAGTCCATAATCTGATAAGTGAGGCTCAAAATCATCATCAATGAGAATATTTGTTGACTTGACATTGAAGTGCAATATGGGAGGCTTACAGTCATGGTGGAGATATGCAAGGGCTTTAGCAGTTCCCAAGGCAATCTTAAAACGTTTGCCCCAACTCAAGGGTGAGTGCCCGGGATGCCTTTCATGCAAATGATTGTAAAGATTTTCATTAGGAATGAAATCTGACAAAATGAGTTGCATAGTTGATGAGGAATAATATCCTTGTAGAGCAACAAGATTAGGATGTCTAAAGTTGCCAAGACGGCCAATCTCTTGTTCAAATTCTTCTAGGTTTTTTACTCTGCTTGATATTTCCAGCTTCTTTACTGCAATAGCTAATCCCCCATTTAAAGATACTTTATGTACAGTCCCAATGGCACCGCCCCCTATCAAACATTCCTTGTCAAGCAAAGCCATGAACCCTGCCTCCCAGTCTTCAAACTTCGATGGCAGGGTTTTGCTGAAGAGAACAAGCTTGCCTGTAATCAGATTCGAGTCTGGAGAAGGTTGTGTGCTCTCATAAACAAGCAATTCTTTGTTTTTCCTTCTACGTGCTCTCATATTCATTAAAGTAATGAGGCATACAGCTACAGCTATAACCGCAGCTGCTACAATGGCAATTATTGTAGAATGACTTAGTACCCTAGTTCTTTGAACCCCAAGAGAACTTGTTGCCAGAGATGCAACTGATACAGGTCCTCCACAAATTATGCCCGAGGGAAGCCCACATAATTCTGCATTCCCCACAACTAATGCCTTACCAAATCTACCCATTACAGAATTGTTATAGAAACACGCTCTCAAGCATGTGAAATGAAACCCTAAGACAACCTAACTGCCTAATATTGCCCAAATAAAGAGGTATAATGCCAGTAAATCTATTATTGGACAAATCAAGATATCTCATATTACTGAAGTTGCCAGTATTTGAAGGAATCCTGCCATTAATCCAGATGACTGAAATTCGTTATATTGTAAAGTTTCTCAGGGATATGGGCATGAGAGTGTTGTCCGAGAGATTCCTGTAAAACCAGTCCGAAAAGAGACGAAAGAAATCGGTGTCAATGCCAACGGTTATCTGCAATTGTTAAAAAAAATAATTTAAGCTCGAGCGACCCATTCCATTGGGCGCATTTAATGCATGCTATGTGCTTAAACTCAAATAACGACTGAGAAATATGCAACACATCATTGGATATTTGACCTTGTTGCTCATGAAGCTAGCAGTAAAAATCTTAAAAAGGAACAGAAAAATAATCTGTTCAACTGCAACCATGCAGGAAGTGCCCATGCAATCGTAACTCTGTTTTCCCGCTAAAAAGAATTTAATGTTAAAAAAAAGTTAAGAAAGATTTAGCACTTACAGCTGGAAACGAAATCTTCAAATTGGAAACAGTGCAGGAATAGGAACGGCAAGAAACTCAATGTTTCCAATCTCTGACGTAATTGAACCACCTATATTATTTAGGTTAATCCTGAGCTATGTTACCAGAAACCAGGAACAGAACATAAAACCCAAACTACAGAATTTGAAATGGTTGCCCATGGCAAACTCGTTTCAAAATATGTATCACAATTTTCAGCCACAATTATATGTACTAATTTTATTTATTTTGTAATTAATGAATTAATAAAAATAGAAATACAGCATCACAAAGGAAAAAATGAATAAGTCTACATTTCTGAAAGGAAACAACCCTCCATTACAAATAAACATTAAAAAGTTTAATAATAAATCAATAAAAAGAGAAAAATCTATGCAGAAGCAGTTTATGGTTTAAAAAATAATTGAAAAGGTCATTAAACTTCAATTAGCCCTCCAATTTAATAGTCTTGAACAGATTTTTCAAGTTCAAATGATATTTTTTATTTTTTATTTCATGATTTCAGCCTGCATAGTAAAACGTGACGTTATTGTTCCAGCACTATCTTTATCTGATTTACCTGCGCTATCTTTGTTTAGCATTTCTTCCGACATTTTCAATAGTAACGCATCTGCTCTAAAAGTTTGTATTGCAGTGAGTACTCCAATATTCCTTTGTTGCAGCTCATTTCAATCATTTTCTTGCTCTGCCAATCTGCTCACAACAACCTTCGCAGCTTGATTTATTTCTTTCACCTCCACTCAATCATTTCTCACCTGGGCGTTGTTTATCTAAAGTTTAAATTTAAAGTTTCAAGTTTTAACTTCAAGTATTTTAAAAAGTTTTTATTGAAAATTCTAAATTTAAATTTAAACTGCATAGTTTGTGGTACGATTTTTTTTTATTGAAGTGTTTTAATAAAACTTGAAAAATGTCTTTTCTTCTTTCAATAATTAGATTTCTTTTTTTATCAATTTCAAATAATTTTTATAAATAAACAAATCAATCAACAACAACCTTTTATATGGATGGGCGGGAACGAGCAAGCTCCTTGGAACAGACAAGCTAGGGTTTCTATGGGTGAAGACTTAGGTGAAGAAGATGAGGATGATGATGCAGATGGGTTGGGAGAAGGTCTTTTCCTTTCAGCCTATGCTTGTTGTTTAGCCTTGCGCACCAGTTTTTCTTTTGGTTGTAGTTTTTTGAAGATCTGGGTTGTCTACGATGGGAAAGGACGTGTCCTTTTCCTCCTGTTTTCCTCTGATATCTTTGGTAAGGGTTGGGGACTGCAAGTTTTTTTTGGTGCTGGAAGAAGGGATATGTCTGGTTACAAGAAGGTGTGACTATGTTGGTGGGTTCTCTTGGCTTTGGGTGTAAGCTAAATGCTTTATAGCTTTGGAGATGGAAGCCCCAATCTTTTGGGGTTGGGGTTTTCTGTTTATATGGTTGGTCTCCTTCGGTTTTCACTCTACTCAGGTTTTGTGGGGCTTCCACTCTTGTGGGTGGTTTGGTTGTTTTGGATGACCTGTTGCTTATGTTCGTTGGTTTTTTGTGTGTGGACCCTTTGTTCTCTCTTGTTTTATTCCTTGGTGAGGGATTTTTATGCTCTTCCTATCAGCTCTCATGGATCTTTGTATGAGGTGTTTTTCTTTCCTATGGAGGTGGAGTGGCGGCATGGGTTCTGGGTTGTGTTTGAGTTGTCTGAGCAATCGAGCTTCTCTCTTTCTTGTCCTATTGAGGTGGCCCTTTCTCCCATTGAGTGGAGGGTAGGTGTGGGAGAGTTTCTCAGTTGTTGTTGTTCATGTTTTTGGTTGATGGAGCTGGTCAAAACCCTCATGGTTTTCTTCACAGACGGTTCTGGGTTTACAATTTTTTCCATGTTTCCTAGAATGGTTTGTTGGTTGTAGGAGCCTATAAAAACCCGCTTGGCCAGATTGTACTTTCAGGACAAAATGTTATTTTTTAGGCCTCAGGAAGTTGTGGGAGCCTTGTAAAACCCACTTTCTTGTCGACCTATGTCCCTTCTTGTCTTATTGAGGTGGAGAGTAGGTATGGAGGAGCATGTTGGTTGTTGCAGTTTGTGCTGCTAGTTGAGGGAGCTAGTCTCAACCCTCATGGTGGTCTTTGTAGATGGTTCTGGGTTCACAGTTTTATCATTGCGACCCAAAATGGTTTGCTGGTTGTAGGAGCCTATAAAAACCCTCTTGGCCAGATTGTATATATAGATAGTATTGCTATTTTCTGAGCCTTAGAAGGTTGTGGGAGCCTTGTAAAACCCACTTTCATGGTTAAGGGAGCCTGAAAAAACCCTATGTTTTTAGTTTTTTTCTGGGACTGGTTGGTTGCTAGCAGATTTCAAGGGCCCAGTCTTGCCATTGTTTGTTTTTGGTTAGGTATTGGTTGTGTGGTCTTTTGTGGCCAAGAGCTTATGTTATCAAGTTGTGGGAACCTTGTAAAACCCATTAATCAGGTTATGGGTGCTTGAAAAAACCCTTGGTATCTGTTGAAGGTTAAGGGAGCTTTGACAAAACTCTTGTGCTAGTGAAAGGCTTTGGTCTTCTACCTTTCCAGCTAGGTTTCATTGATTTCACTTTGCTACTAGGCTCGTTTTAGGCAACTAATTATCTTTGATGTATCTTTTGCAGTTGTCTGTTTTGGGTTTCGGATCTTGGTAAAATCTGAGGATTTCGAGTTTCTTCAAAACCTATTGTAAGGGGTTTCGGGTCCCCTCAAAACCTGTTTATCCTAGAATAAAAAACAACAACCTTTTATATAATGTACAATGAACCTTTTTGTTATCGGCTCATCTTGGGCTAGGGTTGTAGAGGTAAGAGGCTTGGTTTTGTCCAACATGGGGCTTTTGCAAATGTAGCTTATTTGAAGATCAATATACGTCATATTAATTTATCAAAAAAACATGATTGCAATAGTGATTTTCATTTTAGGACTAAAAATTATTCATTTTCCTTTTCTTGAAACTCTTTGTTTTCTTCCCTATTTTGTTAACTATTTGTCCAAGCTTGACCCACAAAATTTCACCATCTTTTGAATTAAATGGATTGCAATCATCATTGGAATTTCCATTCATGATAGATCATATCCCAATAGAGGGAAATTCCTGTATAATAATCAATAGTATGTATAGAGATCTAATCATTGTTTTTCTATCATGCTTCATGATCATTTTGCATGGAGTAATTTATTGTCTATACATAGAAGATATATAATCCATAGATCTATTAGTTCTTTCAAAATGATTTATGAATCAATTTATGATTTTATTTTGAAATGGTCACTTAGGAAGATGATTTTCCTGCAAGAAACCCTTCTGGTTACCCTATTTTCTCAATAATATTTATCACTTGTTCTTTGTGATTTTTCTCACCTAAAGATTTGTTTAGGAGCGAGATTCAAAATGTTGGGAATTTTAGAACATTATAATCTTTATAAGGAATAGAGATATTTTTGTAGCTTACATCTTCTCAGTGTTATATCATTGTTGTCCCAAACATTCTATTTTTGGGGCTATTTATAAGCATACAACTACAACCTCTTTTTCAACAACAACATATCATTAAATATTTAAAACTCATATTTTTACTATTATAAAATAAAATATTATACACAAAGCAAATTTATTTAAAAATATGGATAACAAAAGAATAACCAAAACACTTAGCCAATTGCATTAGCAAACAAGCACCATCCTTCTAACTAAGCATTATTTCTACCCATTAACTAAAGGTTGTACATGATTATGAAGAATGGAAGTGTCCAATTTCATATCTTTTGTTAGCATTTTATTTTTGTTTAAATATATTTAAAATCTTTATATTTTGTTATAAAATGACAAATTTAAATAAAGAGGAGAGAATTTTGCACACTTTATTGTTTTTAAAGTAGATGTTGTAGTCTTATAATTTGAGATATGTGTTTTTGCTACTTTATGGATGTCTTTAGTTAACTTCTACAACCATCTCCATGAAAGTGTTTTTAAATTCTTAAAATTTGTTAAAATTTTCTTAATTAATCTATTCATAAAATTATAGGTAAGCGATAAATGAATAATTTTTGTAAACACAATGCCTAAACTATGAAGATTGAAAGTTAAGAATTTTAATTCAACAATGAAAATAAAACAACCTCTAATAAGTGAATATTAAAAATGGAGTAACTTTTTAAATAAAAAATAAAAAATTGTGAAGATTGAGACAATAGATGTGCATAAAATGACTCAATCACAATCAAAGGTGCCTCAAATAAATCCCCACTATGGTCATAAGAAAGTTTTAAACAATGGACTTTTGATCACACTGAATCCTTGGCATTTCTAAAAGGAATTGACAAGCCTATGATTCAAAGAGACAAAAGGATTGGCCTCATATGTGGAAGGATAAAAGGTTGAATCACTGATAGAAAAAGATGGTGGCGTTGATTTTAGAAGGCCACACAACCATTTGTTAGAAATAATTCTTTGAGGACATGTAATCTTTTATGCTTAACACTTGGTGGTGGTTGGTTCAAGGATTGAAAATTCATCACAAGGCCTATGTCATATAGATTTTTTCTCCAACTAACTTATATATCACATGAATTCTGTTATGATTTCAATTTGGAGTTTCTCTCAACATATTACATGATAGTCATGAAGCTATCTTACAAAATTATTTTTTGTTTGCCACACATAAGATTAGGAATTCAATTCTTCACATTTTTTTAGGGACATATATGATTGAAACACATGCCTTAAACTAAAATAAAAAAATATACTATCACCTCCATCTTAAAAAAATAAAATAATTAGAGATATCATTCTCTAATTTTTATTTTTTTTAGATTTCTTTTTCAAGCAAATATACATCACAAAAATATGTCTCTCAACATTTTTTACATGGATTTTTTATAAATAGACATGATAGTTACTATTTATTGTGAAGATAATTATAATTAATCAATAAGATTGAAATTATTTAACTGTAAATGAGTAATTAATGCCCATCCGCATCATTGAAAATGGTAGTTATCTCAATTTAAGAGCTTGGTACATTTAACACTACTTATCTTCAAATACATATCAAATGATTTAAGGACATTAATCATTTTCTATCCATAAGAATAGTGTGGTTTTCCTAAATTCACTATATCTTAAATCCATTACTTCTACTCAAATTATTGAAATATTTTTCAATCTTAAGAATCTCCTAAATTTTATCTCATTAAATATTCCTCTTATATCTAGATATTTTTAATTTAGAGATATGAACCGATGAGGTCACAAATGGGGAACCTCATCTTCACTCAACAATTTAACATCACAAACAACTTTGAACCTTGATGGCAATAAAGATAATAACACTAGTTAACCATCACACTACACCAATATTGAGTATATTATACTATTAATTAATATATTTTTTTTAATAGGTTAATTAATATATTGTTAAATATATAAAATAATATATAATTAAAATTTATAGTAAAAGTGAGATATTTAACTTTGAATTATGAAATGCATGCGATTTTTTATTGATTAACACATAAATTAAAAGGGTCAACAAAGTGGGATGTTACTTGTGGAATAACAATATTGCATGCTATAGAGAAAGGAAGAAGAAATGAAGAAAGGTGCGCATGGAGAAAGGGAGGATTCAAAGGTGGGTAAGGGTTTGATGTTAAAAGTGAAGGTTGGATGGCCTCTATGATTGCTCGAACTCAAGTGAGTCAAATTCAAAGGATGATGAGGAAGACAAAGAGGGGGTTTTATTGCCCTTAAATTTGATGCTTTAAAGTGGGCAGTAGAGGACGACGACTTTGGTTGCTCACCCTTTGTTGATTCTAGATATTTTTCTATGGAGGATTGTATGGAAGAGGATGATGATATCCTCCTACAAGCTCATCTGAAGCACACAAGGTGAGCTAAGGAGATGGTTGCTAAGGTGGATGCTCCATTCTCTAGTCTATGACAAGGGTTTCTCCTCCCTTCTTTGGGGGTTTTGCCCTATATTTTAGTTCACTATTTTTTGTTCAATCATTTCTTTATATTTTGATCTAGGTAAGTTAGATTATGTAAGTGGTGTTGTTTTTTTATAGTCTAATCTTGTTAGGGGGGGGTTGATTCTTCACTTACTGTGGTTAGTTTTGTTCCAAAGCCTAGGGTTCTGATTCATAGTATTTTCAAGGATGTTCATGTTATAAACCCTATAGGTTTAGAAGATTTAGACAATGATATATATTTGTTGAGAGTTTGAAATCTCTTGACATTGTTTCTTCTTCTCCCCATGATGTTGTTCATGTTCTTAACCCTAGGGTTTTAGAGGAACCTTGTGCTATTGGGAGGTCTAGTATTAGAGATTCTTTAGAGGTTATGAAGAAAGGACATTAAAACTGGTATTCTTTATTCTCTTCTTGTGGAATAATTTGCTTATCTTAGGTGTTTGAACTTGTGGGAATTTTTTTTCATAATCATCTCAATATTGATACAGCTAGAATATGAGTTCTTGAGGTTTGGAATCTCAAAGGCCAAGTTAAGGTAACTACTATGGTGAATATATATATATATATATTTTTTTCCTTTTCAAAGGAAGCCTACTCTAGGATTCTTTATGAAGTTTGCTAGTTTTGGGGGATGAATGGCCTTTGCCTTCAAAAATGGTTCCTTGGGTTTAACCCTTTGAATGTTTCAATCTTTAATTTCACTGTTTGGATTTGTCTTCTTGGGTTTCCATTGAAGTTTTGCGATGAATTTTTTTTTAAGATCATTGCCAATTATTCTGGGGAATTTGGTGTCTTTCATTTGAGAAATAGATTTAAGAATTGCTTTTTGGTTGCTCAATTCTATGCATTTGTGAAAAAATATAGTGTTCTCCCTTCTCATATTACTTTAGTTTCTAAATTCTTCAAACCACTTCTTCAAACCACCTTGACTTTGGGCTAGTCTTTTGTAAGGTTTGGAATACATGCAGGTTTCATCTCATAATCTTTTGTATTGAAAAAGTAAGAATTTGCTAAAGACTAGACACTTCATTAAAAAAATTAACTTAGAAATGAAATAGAAAAGCTTTCTAATAATTTAAATTGAAGAAACATTGAACTTTGCAATTCTTAGTAAACAATCACTTATATGTTGAAAAAACAAAAAAGAATAAATTTATGTTTAAAAGGAAAAAAACCAAAGTCCAAGAGGATTTTCACTGATGTTGATAGTTATTAATCATTATATGTGTGATTAATTAGTTGTAACCTTATAATGTATTTATAGTTATCTATAGAGATATCGCATCAATTTTATCATTCATATTAATAATGGGCCACAAAATAAAGTTTAAAAATCATTCTTTTAAAAAATTTATACAAATTTTTAAGTAATCTTCTCAAATATTTATGTATCATTTTTAAAATATAAATAAAGCTTTCTCTATAGAACAAAATTATTAAAATTTGAAAAATAACCAAATCTCAATTTATATCTTTCTCCAACCATCGATTGTCCCTAATGTTTAAATTGTATGCTCCACATAATTCTTTCCTAAACCAATTGAGTTATTTATTACCCCTATGATTAGAAGTGAAAATTAGAAGAAATTAGTAGAGAAATATTGTTACAAAGAAAAGAAAGAAACTAAATACCTACGGTCCAAGGGCAAATACTAACAAGTAATAGATGGTAAGGATTAAGAACAACTCGTATAGACAATGAAGGAAAACGTCATCTTGATTAAACAAATTATAACTATGGTGCAAAGAGCACTAACTATGCTTAAAAACCCACCAACTTAAGACTATCATATATCAGAGTAAGTCATTTGAGCTCAATAGATATCTTGACCTCAATTTCTCTTGGCATTTTTAATTTTTCCTTTCCTCCTTGATTTTGGTAATCAGATTTGATATCAATATATCATATTCATCTTTAAATCCATCAAATGAATTAACATAATCACTCTTGATTAATAGTTTAAAGCTGAATAATTATTGGAATATTGTTTAGTAATTCCTCCCACTTGCATAGTTTGATGCTTTTAGTTTTTCACCTTTATTTGGGATGATTATGCATAAAAGATGTTTTAGTTTTTTGCTTTATTTCTAATAATGCAAGTTCTAGATGTATCTAAGATCTCTATATAATGAGGCACTTGTAATTCATTCTCTATCAGTTAATCTGATCCTTGATCTATTGATCAAGAAGCTCATGTAATCTCTTGAATCAATAGAATAGTTTATTTGTGTTCCAATTTTATATTTATTTCATTTGGTATCAAAGCAGGTTTGAGAAAGTTATCTAATTCAGAAAGATCGTGAGAAGTTGAAGGTTTTTAAGAACCAGTTGGAGCACTGAAGAAATTACTAAATCTAGTCATAGCTGAAGACAAAATAAGCAATCCACAGAAAGCAGCCAGAGTAGATTGGTGAAGATCATAAATCATTTTCATGATATTTTTCCATTAGAAAGCCACCCATGTTCAAAGGGTGAAGTTTTATTGAAGCCAACAACTTTCAATGTAGAAGCCACCTCCTAAATAAGGTGAAGTCAACCCTTGAAAGAGGAGATTGTAATCTAATATAAACTATAAGTTTAAAACTGCCTCCAAAAAGGTGAAGCCCTTTGTTTCTAATATTGTTGAAGGAGAAAAAGACAACTATCACAAATCATTAAAAATATTGATTTGTATGAAGAAGATCATGGATCTTGTAAATGCCAAAGAATTAGTCAAAGCCACCAACATGAAGTTGTATGAGGAAGCCCAATCATGGTCTTTGAAGAGGCCATAGTGATTTTTGTCAAAATAACTTGGAATTAATCCTTCTCGAGAGGAGAGAAGATCTCAAGTTTTGTGAAAGCTGGAGAAATTATTTTAAGCCACCGATATGCAATCGTGTGAGGAAGCCAAATCCAAGTCTTAGAAAAGCCTGGAAGGAGTTAAAAGTCAAGAATTTGCAGTCTAAACAAAGATTGTCACATGATGGATTGTGGTAGGAGTTGAGCCCGTTGAAGTCAGATGAAGATCCAATTGTTCTTTCTATTAAATCCATTAGTGGTTGAAATTAAGGGGGAGATTGTTGGAATATTGTTTAGTAATTCCTCCCACTTGCATAGTTTTATGCTTTTAGTTTTTCACCTTTATTTGGGATGATTATGCATAAAAGTTGTTTTAGTTTTTTGCTTTATTTCTAATAATGCAAGTTCTATATGTATCTAAGACCTCTCTATAATGAGGCAGTTGTAATTCATTCTCTCTCAGTTAATCTGATCCTTGATCTGTTGATCAAGAAGCTCATGTAATCTCTTGAATCAATAGAATAGTTTATTTATGTTCCAATTTTATATTTCTTTTAATATCTACTTCACAATAGTTGTTTTTATAGAAAATAGATCTTAACACTATTGGTTGATTACATGCTCCTCTATACTCCTGGTGCCGCTCATTGTAAGGCTTACTACTTCTAAAAAAATGAATCTTCTTTTATCGACTTATATCTTGGTATTATTCAAAACCCATGTAATTATCATATTCCATTTTACCCAAAGCTTTGTAATATTATCCTATTCCATTATTCATTTCTTGTATTAAGGTTTTTGTCTCCTTTTCCTTTCCTTTTGATAAGTTGGAGCTTTCTTGCCCACTCTGACCTCATAGACAGATCTATCAAAAAATAAAAGGACTCTCTTCTCACATGGATGGTATGACTTCCTCTAAGAGAATAATAATAAAAAATCCTTTAGAAAAGGAATGGTAGTTCATCTTACCTAAACCTTGTTGGCTTGATGATGATTGTAATGAATAACTTCATCATATGTTGTCATTGATGAAACACACACACACACATATGTTCATATTGTCTACCGGTGTGAATTCAAAGTTGTTTATATTACAACCAGTATACTAGAGGTTTATATCTAACCGGTACATGTTGACAACTAGTATATACATGGAGACACTAGGGGATATACATAACTCGATGACAACCTGAAGATCCAGCAGAGATTATCATAGGAGCATCAAAGGATAAACAGTTTATATGTTTAACTCCAACCGGTATTGTTGTTCCAACTATTATTTATTGATTATGTGATGAGTTATCACTAGTCGTGATGAGTTATCCTAACCAACAATTTTTAGCGGTATTTTTGTGATGAGTTATGAATGAGTGACCAGATACACTACACCTAGGAAATTGTGTTATGATTTCTAGAGGCCGACGTGAAATCTAAATGTCTATATATTGACATCATAATGAATTATTTTGTATGAGCGAAGGAGATATGTTGTATGTGAAGGAAGAAGTGTTAAGTTACAAAGTATGTTGGTAGAGAAGTGTTGAGTGCACAGAAGAGGATCTATACAAGCAAGTTGTGTTATTTTTAGATCACACCACCTATTGTTTTATAATCACTATAATAGTCAAATCCCCTAACTGGGTAAGCTCTAACAAGCTTCATTGTTCAAATCCTCTAACCAGGTGATTCATTAGTTTGGATTCAGAAATCCTCTATTGAGGTTACTCCTTATAGGGTACTACCTTTTACAGGGTATAGCTTTTAACTAAGCTTTGGGATCTTTAATAGTATTCGCTCCTAGCAGAACACTTTTTAGACCTTAACCAGTCAGTTATCTATTACTGCAGATAGTTAACTTGTGAGTCCCATCTCACTGTGGTTTTTACCTATTTGGGTTTTCCACGTATAAATACTTGTGTTATGGTGGATGTTTTACTTATTGTGGATGATGTTATATCATTTTGGATTACATGCATATTGTTTAACAAACTTGTTAAGTTTATCTACCAGTCAATGTTTAAAGTAGTATTGTTTTTGGTGTCACTGATTCACCCCCCCTCTCAGTGCTTTACAAGTCCATCAAACCTAAGTTAACCCAAGCATTTGAAAATATATCTTTAAAGATATTTTTTACAATGCAAAATTTCTTGAATAAAAGATAATAGCCTTTTCAAAAAGAGTTTCAATTTCAAGGATTTTTTTATTTGGTAGCAAAGTAGCTAGAGGCATCTTAAAGGAATACTCTATTGATGAGATCTAGTAGAAAAGTAGCTGAAGGCATAATTGTGAGCACTTCTAAGAGAGGCAAGAACACTATACAGAGACCCATTCCTTATTATATATGCTGGCTATCCTGACAAAGGAATTATTATCCTCTAATATCTAAAGCATATTAAGAAATACATAAGAATGGAATGACAATTTTAAAGTCTATAAGAAACTGAACTAGCAACAAGTTCCTAGTATGGAAACCTATTTTAACCATGAGCTTCTTGGTTATTTATCATTTAATAGTTAGCTATAAGGTAGCATCCATTTCGTATCAAGAATAAATTGTGATTGAATAGTTTCATGTCAATGGCAAGATGTTATGCACTTAATGTACATTAAATTCTCAATGAAATTTATCTAGTGACAATTACCTAATATCCACATTATTTTAACCATGAGCTTCTTGGTTATATACCACTAACAAGCTAGATATATGGTAGCATCCATTTGGCTCCATGAACAAATTCTGAATGAATAAATTTGATGTCAATGGTAGGCTGTTACACAATTAATGTGTGTAAATATGGTTTATCTTAATATGTTTCAAACCTTTAGCACTCTAAGTGTAGGCATCTAAATATGATCAATGCTTGTGGTGCCATACTTTAACATATCCGTGTTACCTTCTTTTAGGGTTTTCACGGTTACTAATGTTTCTTCCATGTCACAATTTGATCTTTATCATTTGTCAACATTATGCCATTCCTCTGCATTCTTTTCCTATCTGATTCTTGTTTTCTCAAATTTGAGTTAGGTCTTGTCTTATATCAATCTTGATTCTCAATCAGTGATCGTGATCAACCTATCACATCAATTGGACATTGTTGTAACCCTAATCGATGCTAATTAGGTTTTTGTCCTAGATCTTTGTCATTTGTGAGGCCAATCATCTTTGATCAATCAAATATCAATTTAGATCATTTTGGATCATTTCCAATCTTCAATCATCAATCTCTTTGTTAATCTTTATCGAATCAATCTTCATCAAATCAACATTTTTGTCAATCTTTGATCGATTTGTCATCAATCTCAATCGATCATCAATCCTCATCTATTTGAATCATTCAATCATTGATCATTTATCAATTAAATCCTTTTTTCATTATTCATCAATTTGTCATCAATCTCTGACAATTAATATCAGATTCTTGTCAATTATCTCTTTGATCATAATCATCATTGTATGTTTATGGCTTTAAATTACATCACGACCTATTCTTGACCTAATTCATCTCCTAGAGTTTTTATAATTCTTTAATTATTAAATCCTACTAACATCTCTTTAGGTTAAATGAGTTTATTCATTTATCCTAAGTGTCTTTTGAGTCACAATTAAATGATATGTTTAATTGACTAATTGTCCCCTTTTGTGAGAGAAATTAATAAATGAATTGTTCATTTCTCCCACCTTTTTCTCTCATATCATTTCCCTCTAATTTTATCACTAATTTGGGCTCCTCTTTTTGTGCTCGATTTATCATAATTGAGAAGCTATTTTCTCTCCAATTTGTCATCAATCAATGAGAAATAATTGAGGCTAATTTGTCATAATTTGGAAGCACAAATCACTCTCAATTTGCCATTCCTTTTGCATAGTAACTTGTCATTAATTTGACATAGAATTTGTCACAATTTTTCTCCCAAATCATGCCAACTTTTGAACTAATTGCCCTTTTAAATTTTGGAGACTTTTGTTCTATAAATTGAGCTCTCTTTTCATTGATTTTTAACCACGCTTCTAGTATCCTTACATTGTCAATTTCTCTATCATCCAATTTTTTTTCAATTGCATTTGCACTTGTAGGTGAGATCCACAAAAAGAAATTTGAAGGAGAAAGAAGAACAATGAAGGAGACACATTGTGATGGTTTGCATTTCAGTTTTAGTGTCTTATCTTCATGCCTTTATTGAATATGTCAAGGGTTGATTTCATAGCATTTTAGCTTAGTGGTTGACTAATTTGATGTTATGATGCGTGTGCCTATTTCCAACCTCACAATTAGATTTGCCTATTAAAAAAATTGAGAGAAAAGATCTATACATTGGTATTGGCAACATATAAACATTTAATATAGCCAACATTCTAAGATGAATACCAAAAATTGTAGCATCTATTATGCAAATAACCTAGAAATTGATAAGTAGGCATTTGTAAAAATATATATTGAATGATATAAATATTCTAAGGTGCATACCATAAATCATATCCTATCTTGGTCCAAGTCACCCATAAACAAAAGACTTTCTTGGACTCAAATGAGTTTTATGGTGGGCTACAAGTGTTGCAAAGTAAGATTATTGGTCCTTTTTGTCATGCAATAAGAAAAGGTGAGACCATGAATGATAAAAGTTACATGAAATTTATTTTATATCAACTCTCTTATACAACACAATTATTGACATAGAAATTTTCACGCCAAAAAACATATTAGGTACAAGCAAAAAATTCACCCAACAAATTGATCAACCTCAAGCTCCGCTTCCTTATAGCTGCTTCCTACTTAACAAGTTATTATACCAAATTAGTGTCCTTCTACCACAACATGGAGGGTGGGGAATTGAATATATTGAATTAAAATAACAAGATTTGTGAATGAGAAAAAAAATGCCCTATACACTAGTAGAGAAATAGTACCCAACACAAGGTAGCTAACTAAAAACTAGATTTTGGCTTGAGAAAAAAAACTATTGCAATTACTTTATAATCAAAACCATTGAAAGAAAAGGAGGAAAACTCAAGGGCCCTCATCCACCTAACATTAGTTGACTGAAGGCCCTTGACCTTTTTTGCAAGTTATAAATATAACTATTTTTCATCTCTCACCCCTCTTGGTCATGTCACTCAATTTTCAAATAAAATTTGAGGACCCTTATCCTTTTATTATCAAATAAGTATTGATCTTTGGGGATTATATGTAGTACCCCTCCTCAATTGAACTTATTAGACTCATATTTTACTATTGTTTACTTTCAGTGGATACATTACCATTATGTGTTATTCAGACTTATATGACATTATTTCATGCTTTATCTGGATATGAGATGCATAATTTATTACAGTATTTCAATACTTGTGATTTATGGTATTTTATGGATTATTGTTATGTATTGACACTACTTTATCTATGCAATGTGTAATTATATGTTGCGTGTCTGCGAGTGTATTGGATGCGAGGGGATGATTTTCCTTCACTCACTCTAGTGAGATAGGGAACGCCATGATTCTCCTTCATCAGTGTGTGTGTCATGTATTCTATATTTGTATATATGCATATGTGGTTCGATATTCCAGATCATTGCAGGTACAAGTACTGGATAGGTACAAGGTATCATCTCCACTTGGCTTCAAAGGTTTGAGCGTGCCTTACTTGTCCGATGGGAGTGGAGGAGATAGTGGTTGACCCTAATTGTACCTTAGTTACACTCTTGTGAGTGTTGTTAGTCAGTCGTCCCTTTTGGTTTTGTCCGGCCGTCGAGTCGGTTTGTTTGACTTTTTCAGATTCCTTGTTTGGGTCTTCTCAGTTTGCATGCCTTAGTAGATTAGATTAATTATTTGAGTTATGGTGTCACTTTATAGTTAGCATATTTAATTTATGAATCATAATGCTTAGGTGATTATGTGTTTAATTAATCAAGTGAAGTTATTAAATTTAGTTGCAAATTGCATTATATTAGAAATATAATTTTATTTAAATTTAGTAAAAAATAAATTAATTGCATTTATTGTTCTCTAGATTTTAAAAATAAAATTACTTTCCTTTATTAGTTTGCAAATTGCATTATTTTAGAAATATAATTTTATTTGAACTTTAGTGGGAAAATAAATAAAATTAAATGAATTTATTGTTCTCTAGATTTTAAAAATAAAGTAGAAATAAATAAAATAAAGTAAATTTACTTTCCTTAAATATTTTTTTTAGAAAGTTAATTAAATGGGCATGAGAAAAGAAAAAAAGGGGAAAGTAATGATTTTTGGGAAATTGCAGTTTCAATTGCTTTTGTGGAAATTAGAAAATAAAATCCTTTTTAAATTTTAAAATGGAATATTATATTTTGGGGGAAAGGAAAATATTTTCAACCTAAAAAGGTTTAGGTTAAATATATTTTTCAAAAATTAATTCTGGGGGTTCACGGGAAGGAGGCAACAGTCTGTAGGAAGAAATTTCAAAATTTTCTTGGATGCATGTTGGAGAAGTGAGGATTGGCATGGATATCTGATTGCAGGAGCTCTTCCTCAAGATCTTCCAGGAAAGCTTTCCAAGGTTGGATAGCTTTTGCTTGGTTATTTTTTTTTTTATATTAGCTCAAGTATTTCTCCTTTCTCTGTAGCTTCTGGTGTGTATTGTAAAAGGAAAATATTTTTGGTTGAGTCTTGATTTTTGTTTATATGTAAATGCTTTATTATTTCCTTTCTATATTATTTAGCTTGATATTGTGAAATTATAGGGGGTTATGCTAGCAATTTTTTGGCAGATTTACCCTCCTTTGTTCCATATAATTTTCTCTGTGTGTTATGCGATTTTGTGTTCTTCTTGGTTGTGAAAAGAAAAAAATAGGGGATTTAGAAATCTGGGTTAAAATTTATTTCTCATGTTTTGTGTAAGAAGTTTTTCCCTTCAAAAGAAATTTGGGTTTTTATCAATCTCATTTCTGTCTTAGAGTTTTGAATCTTTTGGCAAGATTTAATTTGCCAGTAAATGTTGTGGAAGAAATTTTGGTAAATTTTAGAAAAAAAATAAAAATGAAATTATATTCTTGCTGTGTTTTATTAGACTCTGTTGTCTTAGAGTGGAGGGAGAGATTTTATTAATCTCTGTTTTTATATATATATTCAATTGTATTTTAAAAAACAATACAAAAAAAAATAAAGAAAAAAATATATAATAGGGGGGCGGCAACCTGCTACCCCACAGCAATAGTGCTACTGTAAGGAGGTAGCAGTGCTACCCCAAGGTAGCGTCTGCTACCGTATGAAAGCACCTACTACCTTGCGGTTAGCCAAGGGCTGCCGCATTAAAACAGTCGCCTTCCTTTATATATGTCTGCCATAATTTCATAATTTGGTTTTCTTAAAAATGTTTAAAAATAAATAAATAAATAAATATATATATATATATATATATATATATTATATGGTTTATATTTGATGAATATATACTCATGTAATTATATTATATTATTATATATATTTCTAATTTGAAATTTAAATTATGTTATTGAAATTATTTATTTGGGGGTATTTGTAAATTATTTTTGAACATATTATTAGGGAGTTAATTTTAATATGGTTAAATTTAGCTTTATTGGACAAATGACAACTCTGTGTTTTCTTTTATCAATAAAGATGTAGTTGCTAGTTTTCCGGAATATCTGTATTTGCAAAGTATATAATGTTTTGTTTACTATTTTAAAAAGATTGCCTTTTATAGATCTTTAGTATAAATGGTAGTTTTGGTAAAAGCATATTTACGTTGTAGATTTGATTTTGAGTTGTTGTCATGTCGTAAACGTTGGTTTATACCCTTTGGTCAGGTGTTGTTGTGGAACCCTCCTGTTGTGAACCATTAAGTGTTTTGTTCAAATGGTCAATCCTGGGTTTATGATTTGTGTATCCTTCACCTGTAGTTTGTCGGGATTCGATATGGCTGTCAGTTTTCGCCATAGAATTCTCATAGAGAGACCATTCCTATTAGTGTCCTATGAGAGAGAGTAGCTTCGAGCAGGGGCCGCACCCAAAGGGGATGGCAGGATAACCCCTCAAAAGTCAATTAAGAAGTGATAACCTAGTAATTGATTAGGGGGTGGGTAGCTGAAATATTTAATTAAGATAATGTGCCTCGCACATGGTTGAGTGCTTGTATAGGCTCAAGATGTGGTGAGAAGGCCTGGAATGGCAAACCTACCACCTTGTCTTCACGAAGGGATTGGTAGGGTCCACATGATGCTTAGACGGAGCCAGGGGTTTGGGAGAGGTTACCAGGATAACCTAGGATGGGGGCCAGGACCTATGGAGACCTACCTAGGGTAACCACCTTAAGCCATGCGATGACACTCTCTCCTTAGGGTCACTAGTGTTTGTGAGTTGAGTCACATGGGTTTTGTGGAGTCATGTTGTACTATTGTACTTGTCTTGTTCTGCTTGCTTGAGGGTTTGCCGCTATCTCCCAGCACGGTGGGGTGGTTCCACTTTGGGATCACATGGTCGGGTGGTAGTGCCATTTCCCATCAGATATCTATGTTCATACCTTCATGCGAGGATCGGCTTTGCTGGTGTTTCTTGGTTCGTGACTCTTGTATCAACTCATGCTTGAGATTATTGTATATTTGAGACCATGTGGTCATTGTATCAGTAAACCATGTAATCCTTGGCATTGTAACCTATGTATTTCATTTGTATCATTGGAAGCCATGTAATTATTGAATATTGTAATATTAATTCAATGGAATGTATGTTATTCTTTCTTCTTATGTGTAAATGAATCATTGAAAATAAATATATTGTAACACTTTAAAGCTTTCAATATGGAATTTAGTTTTATAAGAATGGTTTCATTAATTGCAATTGAATTTCTTAATTAGATGGATAATTGGATTAACCCTTTGTAGTTGTTTAGTTTCAAAGTAATCTTCGTTGGTAACCCTTTAGGATGACATTGTTAGACTCCTGCTTGTGTACTTAAATGTGCAATGTTATAATTAATGCACTTAATCTTTTTTAAAAAAATTATTTCACCTTTTAGTTTCCTAGATGTGTTGTTTCCCTATAGGGTTCCTGGTGGGGCATTACATTATACATTTGTAATATATATTTTAATTTATATACTCATGGCCATTCAACTATTCTTTTACTTTTAAAATAAGAATTTAAAAATTTCTTTAATGTGTAATGCAATAATAAATTATGTTTTTCTATTCTGCCTCTTGGGAATAGCATTGGTATCAAAGCCATGGGTAGCTACATATCCTTTGTTCATTTGTTGATATCATGTTGAAGCATCAACAATTGTTATTGGCTTAAGATTGAAGAATGTAGATCATTTGGAGAAGATAGCAATGTGAAATCTATTACATCCCTTAAAAACCTAATTAATTTGTTTCTAGTTTCCTTAAGGTATCAACATAGGGATATGTTGACATCTTAACGAGGGGCATTGCATATCACCCTCTTTGTACTATATTGTCCTATATTTGTGCATGTCTTATATGGGGTGTTCATTCTCAAAACCAAAAAAAAAATTATTATACGAGAAGCTTCATATTTGAAACTAGACACAACATTTATATTTGTCGTATTCGGGGTGCACATTCTTAGAACCAAAAAAATAGTCTTACATGAGATGTTCCTATAACCAGACATATCTTGTCTTACATGGGGTGTTCAGAATCAACACCAAACAAGCCAAAGTCTTATATCAGATGCTTAACTCTTAAAACTAGACAATAAGGCTAAAGCACACTATTGCACGTCACACTAGAGGCCAACTGGATAAGTTCGATCGAACCTAGGTGGCAGCCACGTGGTGCCTAAATGGCACAATAAGTTTAGCCGAACCTATTTTCAAAGCAATAAGTTCAGCCAAACCTATCTATGTGTCATGTGATGTGGCAACCAAATCACCATTTCTTTGTATTTCCAAAAATTTCCACTTTTGTTGTATTTTTCTTCAAGCAAAATATTTTTTACAAAAATAAAAAAATACCCTTTTGTAGAGATAGAAGTTAGGAATTTAGACATATATTTTTTTATGTTTTGATTAATTTTAATATATTTTATTTTTTTAAACATTCCAAGTAGGGTTTTTTAAATTCAAAAAGAGGTTGATTTGAAATTAAAAAATATAGATATTAAATGATATTAAAAAATATTACAAAATATAATTTTCACTAGATGAGAGAATCTTTTTTTTTTTTGAATTTATAAAAAAATATCAATTTTTAATTTTTTTATAATAAAAGATGCAAATTTTATTAATATTTCTACATTTCATCAATTTACATTATTTTGAAATTGAATTTAGAAATGTCACTTTTATGAGGCCAAAGTTAAAGGGTTTTAGTTGTGTTGGCCACTTCCTTTATAAAAGTGTGACACAGGTTTGTGCTTTTACCCAACAACATATGTAGTAGGACGAGTGGAACTAGCAATACATATCTAGACTATTTTGACTCTCCTTACCAACATGGATCACCTAGCAAAGCACGGCTAGCCCATGACATCCATGTCCTCTCTCGTTTCTCTTTTGCATGCTCTTGCTCTTTTTATGTGATCGCTTGTGGTGTTGTGATAGTGTTTTGAGAATGATATTAGCAGCCGAGACATTTTATGTTTTGTGAATATTGTGTGTCTTTTGTCTTTGTGTATCTTTTATCTTTATTTACCTTTTTGTCTTTGTTTTGTTTTGTGTGTCCTTGCATAAGATTGTGTGTTGAGATTCTAAGATTGGGGCCTTTGTTCCTCAAGATTAGCAATGTCTTATCTCCTTGAGATCTTCTTCCTAATTGATCTTCTCTCTCATTTTTCTAATTTACCGTGAGTATTTGCATAGGTTCATACCCCCATTAAAGTGGGGGATAAATGTAGAATCATAAATTGTTACCAGTCCGATTTACACCTCATATTTGTGCTCCTACTTTAGTGTGTCCTATCCTCATCCCCTCTCTAGGTATGGTTTGATCCTATAATCCAACTCTGACATCATGTACACACCCTTTGGTGGGTCATTCTATGGGATAACCTCATCCCTAGCTACTTATTTCAGTCCTATTTCTAGAAGGACCAAGGCATGGGATGCCCTTGTCTGGGCCAAGGTACCCCAAAATTCCCTGGTCCGTCTCAAACAAGCCCCAATTTGAAATGAGGTCGGTGCTATATCTCCCCGATAGAATTTGATTCCTAGGGCTACACATGACCATTGGAGGTTAGCCTAATCAATAATTCGCCCAGGGAACCCTATATAAAGACATCCTGGGTGGCTGCAAGAAGTTGAGTCCCACTTTTGGGCAAAAAGTGGAAGTGTTTTATTTGTTTTTCAAATTTTATGTCGATTGATGTCAAAATTTGATGCACTTAGAGATTGAATCTCAAAAAACTTCAAGAATAGAAAATGTAGTGCTCAGAGTCTACTTTTCAAATATGTAATTTATTTTAATATGCACATGGTATAAATTGCTTTTTTGTAGGCATATTTAAAAATTAGTTTTTCAAAATGCCTGTTTCAGGACCATACCACACGTGTATGGCAACCTTTTTTTGATGCAAATAAATGAATTTTTGTAAATCCTTTTAGGAAACGATACCTAAGACACCAAATATTTATGAGAATATTTTTTCTTATTTTTTAATTAGTTTTTAATTGACAATAAAGTATATTTTCAAAACATCGGGTGTACGACCACCATAATTTGATGAAAATTTCATATTTTTCAATTTTTTTTAATATTCAAAAGAATTGTATATAGATCAATGTCATATAATTTATTTTTCTAAAATCCTAAAAACAAAAAAGTTATTAAAGTTTTACTGAATCTGGGTATTTTAGGTTTAGGTACCACTTTTGATTAATAAATAATACAAAAATAGTAAAAATAATCTTATCACTATGAAATTTACATTTCTAAAATTAGGATGCTGAAAACTCTAATGGGTTTTCGTTTCATCAAAAAATTCAATCAGGAAGGCCCTCAAAAAATTAGGCCAAGGTAGAAATCTGATGTCATTTTACCTTAGCCATTTTTTTGGAGGTCCAAGCATAGGCTTGGTGGGACCAAGCCTATCCCAAAGCAAAAAACAAGGCTAAGGGTTGTTTCCTACCCCTAATTTTAAAAAATGGGCACTCGCTTCGCTTTGTACTGTTGAAAGAGAAACGGGCACCCGTTTTTTAAAATGGGCACCCGAATCTAAAACAGGTACCCGTTTCATTAAATAATGGGTGCCCGTTTTTGAAAGGATCAATTGGGCCAGAATCTGGTCCATAAGCACAAATCCCAATGATTGAATGATTTTTCAATCATTGCCTGATAGGTACGATCTACAAAGAGAATGTTTTGATTAATCATTCTCTTTTTTTGTCCTGTTGTCGATTTGGTAAGGAGATCGATTTGAATTCAAAATTTGGTGCAGCCATGGGATCAAATCAACTCAGGAAGAGGCAAAGAAAGGTTCTGATAGCTAAGGAGATTGCAACAAATAGGGAGAAGAAGGCAATACGTCAACGAGAGAGAAGAGAAAGAATGAGACAAGGAGCTTCAAGTTCCACAATCATTTCAGAAGAGGAGAACATCAATGAGGCCATAAATGTTGATGAAGGAAACACAATAGAACCATTTAATTCAGGTGCATCTTCTAATCCATTATTGGATACATGTATGTCTTCATAGCCCTATGTTTTTTCTCATGAAGAAATTGGTGATTTAGTAGAAGCAGATTACTTATTAAATCAAATGCTAATTGAAAATCAAACCCCAAATGAAATTAGAACTCAAGTTGAAACTAAAATTGATATCCAAATTGAAACCCCAAATGAAACCAGATCTCAACTTGAAACTGAAATTGAAACCAAAATTGAAACTCCAAACCAAATTGAAAATCCACCTGCAACTGAAACCAATAATGTGGATGTAGACATGGAAACACCAATTGAAAATGAAACATGTTTGAATGATAATCAAACGAATGAAAATTTTGAAATTAAAAGTGATGTACTAGACAATCTTCCTAGCTTGGTTTCATGGAGACAGATTAGGACACATGCAAATAGATTGTTTAGACATTTTTTTTATAATAAGAAATTTGGGTTTCAATGTCAATTAATGGTACAACTAATTAAAATGACTAAAATGCGAAAAGTGATGAAGAAGTTAGGCTTTTATGTCAAACCCAAGAAGAAGGATGAGTCTTTAAAACAAGTTGTATCGACTGTTGCTAGCACCTTTGATACAATCGGAAAGAAAAGTCATTCTAAAGATAAAAATGTGGCACAACAGGCAATAACAATAGCTTTAGTAAGCCAAACATCTTCTGATAAAAGAATGATGAGTAACATAAGTGGATATCTTAATATTCATCATAAAACTTTGTCAAGAGCTGTAAAAAGAAGAGTTAACTTTGAAAGTGATTCGGCAAACAATTTGTGGACTTTTAGTGGTAGACTACCAAGGTCTAATATGAAACTTACTGGTGAAGTCAACTTTGATCGAAAAATTCTGGCATGATAATACGAGAGTATCACCTAATGTTAGAGATGTTCTTAAATTAAGAGTTGGGTCAAAAATTCGTGATCCATATCCAAAACAACTATTGGACATGACTCAAACTGAATTGTATAATTTTTTTTTGGATGATAAGGTGTTGACTATTAGCATTTGTTAAAGGTTTTTTGAAAAGTGTAAACCTTGGTATGTTCTAATTAACAAGGAAAGAGTCACATGTTGCAAAACTCATGTTCAATTTCACTACCATTATGATGCATTTCAATATATACGTGTTATCATGCATAGTAATGGAATGTTGCAAGAATGTGGTATAAATATACCACCTAAAACTATAAAGGAGTTTATATCAAGTTTGTTTTGCAACCCACCAAATGAGAAAAATTTTCTTTTCAATGCATGTGTTTCCAATGTATGTGATATATGTGGCAATCTTGCCTCGTTGGATGAATGTTTGCATAAAAATATTTCAAATGATTTTGGACAACAATTAGTTGATGTTAAAAGATTTAAAACTGTTGAGTATCCACTGAAGGATGGAAAGGTTGGAAGACAATGCAATCTAATCACTAAAGAAGTTAGTGTTCATGCATTTATGAATGAATTTAAGAGTAAGATCGTACCTAAATATGTTAAACACTCTCAAAATGCTAGATGGCTCGATGGTCAGTTTCAAATATGTAAGGATACATTTCCTGTTGGTAGTATACTTTCGGTCGTTGACTTTGCAGAGAACTACATGCTTGCACCACTAGACGAGGTCCAATCACAATACTACAGTTCAGTGCAAGTATCATTTTTTGTCCATATTGTCTATAGGCATGCACCAAATAGTATAGAAGAGGATCGTAAAATTTTGAGAGAGTACCATTTCTATATGAGTGATAATAAATTACACTCTTCTGATTTTGTCCAGTATTGCTTCAAGACCTTTTTTGAGAATTTGAGGGAGAGAGAAATTCAGGTGACACAACATCTAATATGGTAGGATAATTGCATAGGGCAATTCAAGAATGCTAGAATGTTTTATTGGTTGAGTAGGATTCATAAGAAAACTAATATTGAACACATGAGGAGTTTTTTTGAGGCTGGACATGGGAAAGGAGAAGATGATGGTGCCAATTCATGTGTTAAGAGAGCACTTTGCAGAGAGCAACTCAAAATCAAGGAAAAGGCTAAATTTAAAAATGCAAGTGCAATTGTGGATTGGTGTAGTACAACTTTATCCACATGATCAAGCCAGAACTTTACAATTAGACGTTTCTTCTAGCTAGTTAAAGAGGAGAATATCCTTCCAAGATATGATTGTGATACAATCAATTGGTCAGCTAGATGGCATTCATTTAAGAGTTCTAATTCTAACACTTGGACTATATGGACTAGAGAGCTTGCATTTTTTTGTCAATTTTGTCTTACAGGTGAATGGGAAGAATGTGAGAATATGGAATGGGTCGAAGAATGGCAACACAAATCCTTAACACCTAGTGAGACACAATATCAAGATGTTAGAAGAAATGAAGACCTAGATCATGCATTTGCATCAGAAGATTATGATCCTATTTCAGACCTCATACAACCTGGTAATTTAATTCAATTTCTTGTTTATAACTTTAAATTATATATTTTTATGTATTGTCATATAATTTATGATTGTATTTGAATTATAAATTCTAACAAGTTTTATTTCTACATGTACTTAAATTTGTTTTCTAGGACATGTGTATGTTGTTGTTGCACTCGAGGATAATGATGAGCAAGATGAGTATTGGATAGCTAGATGTGTAGAACCTAAGAAAAAGTTGATATGTGATCAAGTAGATGATGATGGTTTTCAATATCTAGTTGGGTTTGTTGTGGTAGTTGGCACATGGCTACGCAAATACTTAACAAGAAGGAATGGCTTACCAGCTTATGAAGACTACCAATCAAAAAAAAAGATTATACACTATTCTCATTTGGTGGTGGCAACAAACATCAAATTAGAAAGATACAAAAGTAGACCTGCCAATAAGGTATTGTGGACACTTTCAGTAGAAGAGCATGAGGAAATCATAGACGCATTGCAGAAGAGAGAGGATGTAGATGGTACATTAGGTTGAGTCAAATTTATATGCATGTAAGTTTGTGTTAATTGTGTGAACTCTTTTATATTTAATTATGATAATTGTTTTTCTTTGTCCCTTTAACATTGTATTTGTCTACATTTGACACAATTTTGGTTTCATAAACAACATTGTATTAGTTATCTTCTTCTTAATGTTATTTTATGCACATTGTAATTGTGTTACAATCATTCTAATTTTTTATGATATATTTATTTTATCATTATCTCTTCATAGATTAATTGTAAGTTCTTGATTTTATTATTATTTTAAGAATATGATGTTATTGTAAATTGGGATAATTATTTTATTGAATTAAAAATTGTTGTACTATAAGATGATCAATCACAATGTTAAAATATAAAGTCATAAATAGATCATATATAATCACTAGAGGACACCAAATCACATAGCAACATCACATATATAATCACTAGAGGGCGCCAAATCACATAACAAGACCTGATATCATAATAGCAAGGAAATGACATAATAAAAAGTCCTATATATAATCACATAACAATTCCTGATGACGTAATAACAAGTCCTGAAAAAATAATAACAAGGAAATGACATTAAAACAAGTCCAAATAACATAATAACAAGTCCCAGGATAACATAACAAGTGTCATCATAAAAAGTCCATAATACAATAACATGACATGATCTAAAATATATAATCTAAGAACTCTCGTGCATCTCATCTGTAGTCCTCTTCACTCCACATGACAGTGGCTGAGATGAATCATCGTGTTGCACATGGTCCTGAGATGCACCATTCTGTGTGTGTGCATTATCAATGTCTCCACCCTCTTGTACATTATTAAAAGATTTTACATGAGAAGAAGATTTAACATGAGAAGAAGTTGCATAATTCACTTATAAAGTAATTAATTACTGAAAATTTAAAATAAATTACCATACAACCATGCTCTACAATGCCCTCACTGGTACGTGGAGGTCCACTATCACGAACAAGAAAAGTGGTTGTAGTCAAGTCCTGTAAAAAAAACATTGTACATCAATTTTGATAATCCCTATAAAAGCCATGTACACAGTATAAACAAATTAAAAATTATTTTTCTAATCATCACCACAAATAACAATGTTGACGGTTGCATCTAGCTCAATCCCATAGCCATACCAATACTGGTAATGGTATCGACCTGAACAACATATATAAAGAATGAGTCAAACTTGTATATATATACGTAAATTATAAAGTATATATATAGACTACAAGTTTATCGTAGAAAAAACATACATATGGTGTGTCATGTGCAGGCAAAGTAACTGATGGGTGAAGGTGTACATGTGATGCACCATCAAACAATCCAGAAGCCTACAATTGCAAAAAATAACGAACATGAATCAAAGTTGTACATAAATTAGTAAGCATATAAACACTTCAAATTAATGGATGAAAAACATACTAGTGGTATATGAGGCTAAGCCTCAGTGGTTGACGGGTCATGTGAAGAACTACCCACCTCAGTGCTACATGAAGAACCCTACAACATTGAAAAAACATATCATACACATCATTACATTAAAAAATTTATTGTTTATTTTATATGTACATATCAATACAATGTATCTAGATGAAAGTGCATACTGTAAATGGGGCACCGACATCTCTAGATATCGAGGTAACATGATGTCAGTCCCTCAATGACGTGGTATGATCCATCCTCTGTTCTAAAAAATTGACTCATGTTATGGTTCATATTGCATTGTAAATTATATAAATAAATTTGTACCTGTGTAGGTTGATCATCATCTACCCACAAGAGATCAACATATGAAGAGATGACATCAGCATGTGCAACCTCCTCGGCATCATCATAACCACCATGAGTAGCATCAACATTATCAAAATCACCATCTCCTCTAGGGGCAGCCTCACTCCGTGGACCTGTACATACATTCCCGCAGCTTGTGCAAACATGTGCTAAGCTGGGGGCAGCCCTCACCTCACACAACTACTGTACCAAATTTCCCGACAAGGCACTCAATGAACCAAGAACAAAATCCACTACTCGATGATGGGTAGGTGCTGGAACAACCGATGCAAGAAGAGGAACCAAGGGATCATCGCGCACATAGTTTCTAACTCTGTCACTCAATTTGGCCCCCGACCTATCCTAGGGCATGCCTCTCCCAACCCCCTAAAATGATCTAATGTCAAAGTAATTGGGTTTTTTACCCAATTCAAATTCAGCCCAAATTTTTTTCAAAAAATACATGGGAACCTCATGATTGGAGTGTGATGGATAGTCAAAGACCATCCACCACCGCTCCCAAAAGTGTTTATCTATGCCAGGGTGCCTACACCATCGAATGGAGATCCATGGCTTCTTCGAATCTATCTCTTCACCCATCTTAGAGTTCACAAAATATTATTTCAAATTTATTTTTGTTATTTTTAATTCATTGATGTGTTTGTATGATAGGCAATCAACATAAAAAGCATGCAATCCCTCCCTCCAACTACGATAGCTATCCAACTTGCTATCTAAACCTTTTACAAACTAAATAATCCCTTGCATACTATTTGCAAAGTGTAACAACTGTGGAGGAGGATGAGGCTCACGTCTAATGGTGTGGATATCTCTAATCAAAGAATCAATATTCCTCCTAATGGTCTACCTCAACTGATCGGGTGGAGGTGGAGGTGGAGGTGGTGCTAGACCTAATAGCTCATCTATCTCAAACTCATCCATTATGTGAAAATAATCTACATATATATACAAACATGAAAATTTACAATTACTATTTAATTTACATTTCACCTTCCAAAAAAACTTATAATTAAATACAATTTACCAACTTAAATATAAAAAAGGAAACTCACATAGATCTATATTATTAATAGGTGGATCTATTTTAATAATAAGCATCATTTAAGAAATATTATACACTTAAATCAAAGTATAAGAAATATTCTACAAAATAAAACATCATAATGCCCATGCAACTGAAACAATACTTTTTTACCTATTTTTCTTAATATATATCATTTTTTAATAATCATTATATAAATCATTTTTAATATGGAACATGAATTTGATTTAACATAAGGAACATGAATTTGATAAATTATTTTGATTTAAGATAGATCAATATTATATAAGGAATATGAATTTGATTTAACATCTAAAGATGCATTCGTATAAGTTCCATCAAAATCATAAAAATAATCATGAGAGAGAGAGAGAGAATAGATAATGAATAAAATGACTCCACTGATTTAGATAATGAATAATCATCTCCTCCCATCATGGTGCATTTGTATGTTTGTTATAGAGATATGGATGATTACAATACCTATGATAGTTGTACTTTGGGACCCATAATAGTTGACCATCTTGTCATGAGAGGCTTCTAATCATAGTTTAATGGTAGCATTGTGTAGTTACATAGTTGGTGTTATCTTCTTGGTTGGATATCATGGTTTTTCTCTATCCTTTGGAAGATCTTAGTGTTTCCAATAACTTATTTGATTGGGGAGGACTACGGGTGAATTGGAAAGCCTATGATTTTTTGTTCCTATAGTGATCTCTAGTTCATCTTTTCAAAGAAGGCAACTTTCATGGAATTACAATTTAGTACCCTTGCAATATTTAACCGTTATCTTCAATTAGGCTACCACTTTATATTTTCAACTTGATTGGAATCGATTCAACTTCTCTCTTTCGGTTTTAACTAAATCCATTAGTCATAAGTTATATCTATGAACTTGTCAATACATGTATTGCTTTGTTGTGTTCTTTGCTAGAATCATGGGATGATTTAGTGATTGCAACTAGTAGTACTACACTAAGTTGAAGCTTGAATAAATAGTAGGTTCTCTACTCTTGGAGGAGTTAAAACAAAAAAAACCTCTAATTTTTTTAAAGGATTCATTGGTTATTAGAGGAAGATAAAAGGATAAAGCAAAGAGAAAAAATAAGAAAAATGACAAAGCTCCAAATCTAAAGTGAGATCTAAGTCTCTCAATAAATCCCATGTTAAGCTTTATAATTATGTCAAGAAAATCCACATAAAAATGAATGCAAGAAAAATATTACAAGAATTAATTAAATGATGATTTAGATTCAATAAATTATTAGGATGACAATAGTGATATAATTGTTATATATTTGGAATGCATATATGTGACGATACATGGATGATTAAATATAGAGATTCTTTCCACATGACATTCTAAATTTCTCATTGAGGCATAATTTTACATTTAGTGTAATATTTTTTAAGTTCAAAACATCTTTAGATGCACATTGTGACATTGGTAGAAGGTGGACATGAGGAGTAGTTGAAATTTAGTATAATAATGTCATTTTAGAAACAATTGGGATACTTCACCAATAATGTCACTTTGATGACAAGTTGAAACTTTGACAACTTTTTATGACACTTTAACAACACTTAATGTTACTTCAATAAGAGCTAACATTTAGTGGAAATCTATCACTTTGGTAGCCATTGGACTTTATGGACATACTACCTCTAGGTTGGAATTTAATATCTAGCATCTCAATGACTCACCCTTACATCTAAGAGTTTCATAAGGTTTTAAATAAATATACTATGGTGTAGCATGAACACACGGGCCACATTAGTGAAAAAGAACTTAGAGATTTGAAAAAAAAAATCTTGTTGAGGGATCAACTAATTATTTTTTGTTTTCACTTTTGTGATAATTGTATATATGAAAAAAATTGTTTCTAGTTTTATTTGAGATATACTTAGAGATATGTCTACACCTATAAATATGGAAAAAATATAAACTAACTAGAAACAACATTTTGCTACACCTAGAATTATGAAAAACAATTATTTGAGCAATATTTGTCTGCACTTAAAGATTTGGAGGACATGAGTCATGTGCTTTGTGATAGTGTGATTGGGAGCCTCATGTATGCTATGGCCTACACTAGACAATAAATTACCAAACAATGGGGGTTTTGAGTTGGTTTATGGCTAATCTTAAAAAGAATCACAAGGTTGCATTCAAGAGATTTTTTAGATATCTTTATGGTACTTTGGATTTCTCTATTTGTGGTTTTTCTATATGAGTAGGTGACAGGTTGTGGTTTCTCTTTCCACTATTAAGTCAAAGTATATGACATGTTATCGTGTTTGTAAATATATAGCATATCTTTAAAGGTTGGGCTAAGTTAGGAAGTAGTGAGGATTAATAGTGATAGTTAGAGTATTATCAAATTTAAGAACCCTATTTTTCACACACACAAAAAGCACATTCATATTCATTATCATTTTAAAGTTCAATTTAAACATAAATTAAACATCAAACTTTTACAAAAGAGTCCTATAATTAAATACAACATTTAGAAATATAAATTTAAACATTCAAACTTTTACACACAATTAAAATAGAGAGAGAGAGAGAGGAAGAGTAGGTAATTTGAGATACAACAAGTTAGAGAGAGAATAGATAATGAGAGATAGAGAGTAGGTAATGATAGAGAGAGGGTAATGAAAGAGAGAGAAGGTAACGCACGCGAGAGAGAGAGAGGGGGTAATGTGTGTGAGAGAGAGAGAGGGAGAGAGAGGGGGTAATGTGTGTGTGTGAGAGAGAGAGGGGTAATGAGAGATTGTGAGAGAGAGAGAGAGAGGGAGTGTAATGACAGAGAGGATAACATGTATGTGTGTGTGTGTGAGAGAAGGGGGCTTTATTGTTTGTTAATTTTTTAGGGTTTGTTGTTCGTTTATTTTCTAGGGTTTATTGTTCATTTTTTTTCTATCTAGGGTTTATTGTTCATTTTTTTGTCTAGGGTTTATTGTCTGTTTTTTGTATCTAATGTTTATTGTTTGTTTACGTTTTTGTTTTTTGTTTTTTTCCTACAGTTTTAAGTTTTTACTATTTTTTACTTTTCATGTTTTTTGAAATATTTAAAAACTAAAATCTATTTTCAACATGAAATTAAATAAAATAAAAAACATTTTCCAAACTTTAAAACACTATAATTAAAGAATAACAATAAATTAACATTTTTTTATGAAAAATAATAATAATAAAAAAAGAATATAAAAAACAAAACTACGTACCTAGAAGGAGGTGAAAAATGGTCTGGGGGGGGTTCGCTGGGATGAAAAAAATGGGTACCCGTGCTCCTCTGAAACGTTTACCCATTTTTAAAACAGTGAAAATGATGGAAAGTGGTTTAAAAAAAAAAAATACATTCAAAAAATGGGCACTCGTTTGTTTCAAATCGGGCACCCATTTAGCTTCGGGCACCCGAACCAAAACAGGCGCATGTTTCCAGAAAATGTGTGCCCATTTTTTAATGCCTCGGGCACTCGAAGTGAAATGGGTGCCCAATTTGTAAAAATCGGGCATCCGTTTCTAGCAGGCTTGTTTCCCAACCCGCGGACTTCCTTGAGATTGGGACCCAACTTTGTGCATTTACCCTCCTATCATTTCATTTTAGATCTAAGACTCAATCCCTAGTATTTGTTCATCCATGAAGCATTCATCATTAATAATTCTCAGAGATTGAAGGTTCCATATTCATCATTCAAGCATTGTGGAGAAAATTCACATCAATCTTCATGCAAGCATGTGTGTGATTGGGGTTTTTCATGTCCACGTGTTTTATATGCCACTACATTCAAAGAGAATTACATCTTCATAAATAATTGCAGATCTGAGTTATATCTCCCTAACATTTATTTGAGTATTTACATTATTTTACCCATGGTTAATCCCAAAACTGGGGTTTGAATTAGGCAAACTCCTTGTAATGGGGTAAAAATGGAATCAAGTAAGCTAAGACCTAATCCCACTCTCATCCACACATTGGGATATGAAAGAGCCTAAGGAGATGATTCACTTTGACTACTTGTGAGAGAGAGTCAAAGAATATCTTTGGAGTTTCTATTCCTTTGATGCAATGAGGGGAAGTGTGCAAACTGCAAAGCAATGACCAACTAGGCTAGGAATATGAAGGAAATGACTATGTAAACTGAAATAATAAAAATATACTATATTGAAACTGAGATATAGAATACACAGCTGGAAAGGGAATTTAGATATGCACCTATCACTGGAAGTTAGTGTTTATTGATCTGGACCAGGGTACTATGCCATGGTCCCTATGATTGTGCTCAGATGGGATCTGAAACTTGAGATTCTGAGTTGTAAAACTAATACTACAAAAAAGGAAAACCCAGAGGACCAAGGTTCCATGCCCTGGTCTTAGAAAACTGAGATCTACTTCTGGCCTTGGGTCTGCACTTGTGTGTTTTGTTGATTTCGATGATCATGTCTCTATCAGATTTCTATACCTATGCCTGCAACTTGGAAAATGGTGTTTTAGGTGGCTATATAGGGTTTTGCCTTTGTCAACCCATTGTTTTAGTGATTTCCACCTCCACAAATAGCTGATAATGTATTGAAAAGTGTGTGTGCTAGAACCTTACGTGTGTATGCAAGATCCTAAATGAGCTAGAAAGCAAATTTAGAGTTTTGCCCTACTCTTGGAGAGTAAACCCTAAATGAATGTAAATGTAAATGCTTCAAATAAAAAATGCAATAATGAATCTAAAGTATGAATGTAAGTTTGAAAACAAGTATTGTGAAACTTATAAAGAGATATGAAAATAACATGAAACCATACCAAACCCTAAGGGAAAGGTACAAGATAATTAATAGTCGATGATCTCCTATTATTCTTCAATATCCCAAAGCTTCAATTGATGATAAAAATGGTTGATGAAGACTTGATAAATGCTTGATTTTTTTATTGAATATTCCACATAAGCTGCACTTTCACTTCATAAGAGGATCCTTCATTTAATTTTAGATGGATCCTTCAAATGAGAAATGGAAAGGCTATATGTATGAAACCCTTTTTTTTTTTTAATCATAGGCCAACCTAGAAATTATATAATGTCACACCAAGTCGAGTTTAAACATTATAATACCGCCAAAATATGATCCCTAAATTTGGGGAGAAAAAGTAGGGACTGATGTGAATCAGGTTGGTTTGACCAACTTTTTTCTAAACTTTTAGGGATGCAAGGTATTGTGATTATAAGGTGATCCCCAACTTGATGCGATGATTCAAGATATTTAGATATGCTAAATCAAGCCTTGAAGGTCGAAATAGGGTTTAATTAGGGCTTTTGATGAGTTAATTAATTGAAAGAATAAGATAAAAAGGGACACACTTGGGAAAAGGGCCCAATTTTATGATGTATGGAGGGATAAAAGAAGACTTAAGATTTAATTAAATTAATTAATTAAATGCTTAAAGGGAATTTAAAATGCAACATGCAAACAGACTAAGGTGGGTGCTAACCTAAGCGTGGAATTGTACCACCCAATTAAGGGTGTACAATTTACGATGCTACATTTAGCCCCCACTTTAGCGTTCATATGACACTATGTGCATATGCAAGATAAAGTATATAAAAGTAAACATTCATGAAAAAGGATATATCTATAAGGTGTTGAACGAAGCCCCCAGTGCTATCTATAGTACACTATTAGGAACCACATCCTAGAAAACCATGTTGTTAGATAAAATCACAAAATCACCCAAATGCTTGCTAGGGGAGTGATGATATTCGAGGGTAGCTGTATGCCCCCCTATTTTGGATTTCTATTTAGTGAGTTGAAATAGGGTATCATGTTTACCACATCGAATTATGAAGGAAAAATTGATGACA
This sequence comes from Cryptomeria japonica, assembly GCF_030272615.1. Taxonomy (NCBI): domain Eukaryota; kingdom Viridiplantae; phylum Streptophyta; class Pinopsida; order Cupressales; family Cupressaceae; genus Cryptomeria; species Cryptomeria japonica. The sequence continues at coordinate 237,240,864 of NC_081409.1, forward strand.
AATGCTCACAAGAAGGTTTGATACAAGATTACAACTAATGAATAATAATTTGGTAAGAAAGAGAACTAAAGCACAATTCCAACACAACCAAGAGTGTGAGGATTGGAGCTCTTTAATACAAGATGCAAAAGATTAAGAGTAAAGAAACTACCTAAGTGTAAAGGGATATTTTTGATAAATAAAAGAAGGAAGAGATCATTATCCAAAGACATCCACCTTCAAGAATAGAGGGGATCTTTGATAAGGATAACATCTTGAAGGAGAGGAGAAGGAAAATAAGAATACACACCTTCCCCAATATATAGAAAAGGTGGATTCTTATTGCACACTTTTACTAAGGATAGATTCTTCATGAAAGATGTATTATTTCAAACAAAGAATAGGTCCTAAATAAGGAAAATACTTATTCTATGCAAGAAATGACATCAAATGAAAAATACAACTCAACAAATGAAAGCTAAATATTTAGAAAAAGATAAGAGATAGAAATATCATTCTTTCTCCCCAAGTATAGAGACAAGAACACAAAAGAGAGATCACGTACAAAACAAACACTCTTCTAAAAGAAGGAAAGAGATCCTCATTAGGGATATGCACGTTCATAACATAGAAGGGTTCCTTATAAAAAATACCATTGAATGAAGAAAGGAATTTGATGAATGATTATAGACTTCCACACCAAGGAAGAAGTCCCAATTAAGGATATGTACTTTAGATCCTCATTAGGGATAATTGTTCCAATATGAGAGAGGGTATTCCAAATAGTAATATACACCTCTACAATTGATAAGAGATCCTTATATTAGACACTACTTCACAATGAGGAAAGTTTAATATTGAGAAGGAGAGATATTTTAAATGATTCTTGCCCCCATACATAGAGACAAGAGATGGGACAACAATAGGCTATTATGTTACTTCCAAAGTATGATTGCACGTGAAATTGTACTACTATGAATGACAATGAGCCGCCAATAGGTAAGCTACTAATGTCACATGGTAAAGAGAAACATAATACCCACTAATGTTATTTAAATATGAGATGTATTGAATGGAGGATTTGAATATGACATGTGAAATGGTCTACACTCAATGAGAGCGAAAACATGTATAAGATGATGAGTATTTGAATGTCTTGATCAAGAAAGTAGTTTCGAGTATGAGAATAGGCCACTAAGTCACGTTCCTCTTGCACATAAATTTTATCATACACAGAGGAAAACTTAGGAGAGGGACATGTAGAATTTATTAGGGCCTTGTTTCTAGAAGAGAGAATATTAGAATGAATAGAAGATAAAGCATCGTAAGTGGGATTGGAAATCTCTTCAGGATATTCATAAATAGAGTTGTCAATCACCATAATTTCCTTATGAGTGGGATGAGTGTTGAGATAGGTAAAGGATGATTTAATTGAGATGAGGTTATCATTGCTACTAACTATAGCATTCACATTGAGGGATGATCTTTTAGATGCTTTGGTGGGATTTGAAGGATTATATCCAAGTCCAAATGAAGATTCGTGTATGTTATTTTCTAAAGGAACCTTAATCCCTTGTTCATTTGCACCACAACCATTGCCATTATATCCACTCTTAGCTAAAATGTGAAAACCTGGACCATAAAGGGATGCCATATTGGAAAGAGATGGTGGGGCCTCATATGTCAATACCATAATTAGATGAATAAGAAGAAGATTCTGAAGAATTATTTGAATTAGAAGCAGCCACAAAATTGTTACTAAGTTCTTTAGAAAAACTGGGTTGCTTTTTAGTTTCCACCACATCATCTTCCTTTTTATTCATAGGCTCTCTTGGAGGTACTTTGTATTCTCCTACAAAGGTAGGTGTAAAATATAAGGACCCCCAATCGTCTTCCAAGAGCACTTGTTTTGGTGAAAAAATATCTTTAGGAGGAGATAGTGATTCAGTGTGAGTGGAAGAAGAATCAGGAGTACTCAAGGAAATAGGCATACTTGAGGATGTAGGAGTATTTTTAGAAGAATTAGAAGTAGTTGAACAAGAAGATGAGGTTTGCAATGTAGCTTGTAAATTGGTACCAACAAAAAAATTATACATCTTATTGTTGTACATGAACTTAAGTTGCCTATGCAAAGTAGAAGGGATAGCTTGCATACAATGAAGCCAAGGTCATCCTAATAGAATATTATAATTAAGATCATCACACATGACATGAATAGGTGTAGGTAAAATAATAGGTCCCACCTTAATAGGAAAGGTTATAGTACCTAAAGAAGATCTAGCAACATTATCAAGGCCACGAATAGTAAGAGAGTCTAGTTTAATAAGAGGTGTATCCACCTTGATTTTATGCAATAATTTAATGCTACAAATATTAAGGCCAGAGCCATTGTCAACAAGGGTTCTTCTTATAGTGTTACCATTGATAAGGACACCAATCATAAGAGGATCATATTGATGTTGGACATCATGAGAAGGCAACTCATCTTGTGTGAATACATTTTGAGCTTTGGGTGTCATCATGGAGTCAATCAAAGAATCCATATTATTAGGTGTCGCTGCAGGTGGGACATCTAAAGTTATTAAAGAATCTTGTAATATTCCATGATGCATGAATGAAGTTTGAATTAGATCTTAAAGAGAAATCTTGGCAGAAGTAGCTTTAAGTTGTTTAATAAGGTCATACTCTTTACCAAGAGTTTGTGATATACGAGGTTCTTGTGGAAGAATAGGTTGAGAGGTAGGAAGTGAAGAAGGAATAATCAGAGGAGGTTTAGGTTTCCTATTGTTTCACATATTATATGTGTGAGCAATAGAATTGTAACTATCTCTAGTGATTTGTTTAACATACTCATAAGGACTCTAAGTGGGATAACCCCTGGCACAGTAATAGATGGTTTGTTAGGAGTACAAAAGGCATCATTAGTATAAACACCTTGAACTATGAAGAGGGGTTTATTAACATGTATCACATTGATCGAAGATGGTTTAGGAACATTTGAGGAAGGTATAGTAGAGCTAAAATCATGAAGATGTTCATAAAGATGATTCTCAACCTTAAACATCTCTTCATGAATAGTTTTTTCTTAAAAATGAATGAAATGGATGTTGTCATAAATGGGAGTATTAACGATATCAAACCCTTGTGACCTAAGATCATTCTCTTGCTCCAAGGTAGCCTTATGTAATTTAGAAGAAGGATCAAAATCATTCATATGGTAAGGATTATTGAAAGAAGTGTTGATAGTCCCCTCTTGCACCTATCCATGATAAGTAGGCATTCATGTTTCATCCTTAGAGGTAAAGTTATTGAAAGAGAGTATATTATCACTAGGAAATGTAGTCATCATATCATCCTCTATCACAAAATGATCCACATAGGGGAGAGATTCTCTAGGAGAAGGATCAACATTACTCTTCAAATCTTGATCCTTGTGAGGGAGATCTTTGAAAGAAATATTAATAATCTCTTCTTGAACTAGGGTGTCCTCATAAGTAGAGACAATTTGGGGAGAGGGGAGAGAATTATGTATTATTTCTTCATCCTTGGAGGCAAGGTTATTGAATGAATATAAGGTGAGGTGTTATTAAGGGAATTGTCAATCATATCACCCTCTTTTATCATAATGTCATATTATTTGACCAAGGTAGTACTCTTATGAGGGAGGGACATAGTAAGAGAGTAATCAACATAATTATCCAATGGTTCATCCCAAAGAGGTAGATAATTGAGAGAAGTGTTAAAAATGTATTCTTGCACCATGATGTCCCCATTGTTAAGTTCAATTTTGGGAGAGGGAATAACACTATTTATTAATGCTTCATCCTTAAAAGGGAGACCATTAATACATGTGTTGTTGAAATCATCAAGTCTTGCCTCAAAATGTCTTTAGTAGAATCTTTAGGAGGGAGAGCATCAAGGAAATTACTTATAATTTCATCTCCTTTCTCCAAGGTATCTTTATAGGTAAGAAAAGCTTTAGGAAAAGGACAAGCATAACTCATTAATGCTTCATCTCTAGTGAGAAATTTATTGAAATCAAAAGAGGGTATGCTATCACTAGGAAAAGTAGGGACAATATCATCTACTTGCATCAAATGATCCTCATGGGGGAAGTAATTCTTAGGAGGAAAATGAAAATCATTCTTCAAAGATTCATAATTAGGAAGGAGATCTTTAAAAGAAGTGTTCATAACCTTTTGTTGCACTAATGTGCCCTCATTGGTAAGACCAAATTTGGGAGAAGATAAATCAATGTCCATCAATACTTTTTCTCTAAGAGAAGTATCATGTATGAAAGGTAAGGTAACATTAAGAAAGGTATTTATGATATCATCCTCTTCCTCTAAGATGTTTTCATGGGAGAGGCACATTTTAGGAGAAATATCAACATTATTCTTCAAATCTTTGTCGTTATAACATGGGAGAGTTTTGAAGGCATTGTTAACAACTCTTGTTTGCACTAAAATGTGATGAATAATGATGAAAAAAAAATACCCTAACTAGTACTAAGAGGGGGGGTGAATCAGTACAGACAAAAACTTCTGCGCAATTTATCAAGTTAAAACAATGCTAACCAGTTGTCTTCATCACTGAACTTAACCATGGCAACACTGGTTAAACACAGTAAGACTTCAGACAGCTAAACCAATAAAACCGAATACTTCAAATAACATTCAACACTTGATAACTACTTCACCAATATACACATGCATGTGTTGTATCAGTAATACCATAACCATTAGCTTTGCATGCATAATCACTTAACAAAGACTGCACAATCATCAAATGAAAAATGCACAACCCATGACACAGATTTTTCACGTGGAAACCCAAATGGGAAAAACCATGGTGGGGATGGATACCCACAAGCTTGTTTTTGAACTCTTTTGAAGCTCGCTTTGTTAGGAGCCTAGTCCGGTTAAAGACTTTACAATAAGGTTCTATTAAGAACTAATCCTATTAAAGATCACCCAATTAAGGGATGGCTATATACCTTGTTAAAGGTTACCTTGCTAGAGGATTTGAAGAACTCAATAAACTTGAGTCTAGAGATTACTTTAGTGGCGAATATTCGCCAATGATGAATTTTTCACGTCGGCCATGTCGAAAATGGCGAATATTTTGTATCGACTGGGGGGGGGGCATGTCACCAGAACATTATCAATTTCTATCAAAGTCACGGCTCGATCGCCATATGTATTATGCAATTAAATGTTTCTATGCGACGATTTCGCCAATACAATATATGGTGGACACACGGTAAATTTAATTGTTTCACCTACACTCTCTGAGGTTGTCTTAATAGATGACCTTAATTTGCCTATAGGCATGTGAATATTTGTTAGCCAGGGGGACCCAATTCGCTTGACATCTTGCTGACGCGTGTCTGCATTCACCCCAACTTTCGCCAACTATATTGTATTCGCCTATTATTTGGACAACCTATAATCGCCTCAAAAATTACATAAGTCATATTTGGATGGCCTATAATCACCTCAAAAATTACATAAGTCATGTTATAGTTACATGGGATTCGCCAAATACTTTTATACCATATAAAATTCCCACAGAATTCGCCATATAACGATTGGTATAAAATTTAAATACATGCAAAGATCAGATCTTTCTCAACACAATCTAGTGGGTTCTAGGCTTTGAATTCTGATCAATAGAGAAGATTCAAACCAAGGAGAATCATTGTTGTTGACTGCATTGGCGATTGCTAGTGACCTAAAGCCTAAAGGTGAGTGATCATATTTTTGAAGTGGTATATTATACATTATAGTCTATTATTGCTTCTTCAACAAATTGATATTTTTTTGGCAGCCTTTATTTCGTTGGAGATGTTGAACAAGAAGAGGGGTAGGAAACCTGAATGTGGGGAAGGCTAGGAGAGGCCAACAAAAAAAAGAATGTTGTCTTCGTACTTTGGCATTGGAAACGATTGTGGTGAAAATCAGGAAGGTACATCATCACAAGTACAAGTACAAAATTCACCACCTGCACCGCATGTTGAAGACGACGACGAACCTGATATCTCAGATCAGGATGATCTTGAAGAAGATTATCTGGTAGATACCCAAGTCAGTCGGAATGATATAATCAACTTGGGTGATAATGCCATTGATGATAATACATGAAAGGGGAAAAGAAAAGCCATATCAAAAAGGGATGAACTACAATCAAAAAAGGATCGAGAGTGGGATATGTCAATGAGGAATTTTCAAATTAATTGGTCATCAAAGTATCCATTCATTGAACCAGTGGAGAATCCAATTGAAGGCGAGCCTCCAATAGAATGCAGATGTAAGATTTGCACTTGGAAACATAACAAGGAAATCAGGTTGCACCTAAAATTTGACACCATAGAAAAGCATATGGGTAAAGTTTATGAAAAACAAATGATAGACGGGGTTGAAAAATTAGTGATAGGATGGAAAATAAAGGAGGAATGTAAGCATGTGAGGAATGCTGAAGAGTATTATTTTCATGAGAAATTACAGATGAATCCTGTTGAAGTTAAAGGTTCTATTGAAGCTATTTTTGGAAAAGCAATGCAAATAGAACATCTGGGAAAAGCTATTCAGTTAAGTGTCATTTTTCATATTTTGAGCAGAGGGCGTGCTATGACAGATTTCCCATCAATTAGTGGTTTATTACACTTTTTGAAAGTTCCTAACTATCCTAATAGACACTGGTCAGTAAACAGTGGATGGGAATAGGCAGGTTGTCTTGCTGAGGTTGAAAAAGAAGATGTACAAGAAAAAAACAAGAGAGTCAAACTTCATTGCATTTTCTTTAGATGAAGTTACGACAGTAGACAATACTTCATGGGTATGCATGCATGTTTATACTATAGAGAATCATACCCGCCAACCTCATCTACTATCTGTTGCTAAAATGAAGGAGAGTGCGACAATGGAAAATTTATTTCAACTACTAAAGAGAAGTTTAATTGAATATGGAGGTATGGATGACATGATGGTAGCCAAAAAATTGGTTTGTGTTGGAGCAGATGGAGCTTCAGTAATGCAAGGTCACAGGAATGGTCTTTGTACAAAGATTGAAACTTCATTTGCACCGTACATTACTGCAATTTACTGCATAGCTCACAAAATGAATCTAGCTTTTGGAATTGTGAGCAAGTTTGCTTCAGTTTAAAAAATTGAAATTTTAATTAGAGAGCTCTACTCACACTTCTATCGAAGTCCCAAGTGATTTATGGAATTTCAACACTTTGCTGATGGATTAACTAATGGGAACAAGCTTCTTAAGGATAATGATACCAGATGGATCTCTTTGGATGGTCCAGTGAATCGAGTGTTTTCAGAATATCCATCCTTGATTGGACTATTTCACACAACTCACGAAGAATCATATCAACCGAAATTTCCTGAACTTCTTGGCAAGTTAAGTAATTTAGAGATGTAGCATCCTAAAATTGCGACACTTGCAATTTCGACTGCATTTTGGTCTTCACGATGGCAACGCAACACAGAACCTGAATGGAGACCCCGAAACTTGCTCACGACACCAAAAACTGCATTTTCTTGCACCCTGGCCTGATCCTCCTTTGCACCCTGCTGTCCCGGGAGGTGGGACCAAAGCGCCTAGCACCCTGGTCCCTGGCCCTATTTTGGGCCCGGTCTCCTATGGGGCTTCGGGTCTTTTTTGTTTGCAAATTGGAAAATATCATTTCTTGGTCGGCCTAAGGTCGGGAAAATCAGTCTATCAGCCCTAATTGACAAGTATATAAAGTACATTTCCTCTCCCATTTTGGTAAGATGAATGGATGGAAAAAAAGGCAAAAGTGATACTCAAACATTCAAGCATTCCTTCAAGCAATTGATCATTCTAAGTCTCCATTCAAGGCTAAGTGTTGCATTCAAGGCAAGGATTCAACCATTGAAGAGGAGATCACATACTACATACTACATACAACATACAACAACATCTATACCTTCGCACATAAGGATACAAACATCCTTACAACAAGGTACTAGTACTTGTTTTACATTACAATCATTTACATTTACAGCATTTCTCATTTCTTGGTTAATTCCAAAACCGGGGTTTGACCTAAGGGCAAACCCCTAATCCCTAACCCCCCAATCGTCTTCACTTTTCTGTGTGTAGGTTGCAGGTGCGCAACTGAAATTGAAGATCTGGAATCCTTGTGCAGAGACGAACAGATCCCCCTTCGTTTCGCGGATTTTTTGGAGGACCGTGTGCACGCCGGGCACCATCGTCCCATCAACTTTTGCTCAAATTTGCAGGACAGCGCTGTATCGACATTTTACTGCTAATTCCAGGTCCGCAGCTTCATTCTATATCCCTATCTTAGTTTATAAGTGAATCTTTCTCACTTTCCATGCATTCCTAGCTTAATCATTCTATCTACATTCTTTACAAAAGAGGGTAGCCTTGCTGTCTTAACCCTTGAAACTCATTTAGAATCCAATCTTGCATTGTGTGGGATCGGATCTTGTGGGTTTCAACCCCTCTTTTGAATGTAAAATCTCCCCCAAGTGAAAACCGCCAACCCTAGTCACCTCCCTTCTCTCTCCTTGGAGTTGGAAGTGGGGAGAGCAACTAGGGTTCGATTTTCCGCTTTACATTTTGGTGAACCTGATGTGAACATCCTTTCTGATTATTCATGCTTAGATCTGAAAATTGGATTCCTTGATTACATTTCCATGTTTGATCTTTTGCAAAATTTTAGAGGTTAATTGCATAAAAACCCTAAATTTTCTTTTTAGTAATTGAGCTTGCGAAATGTTTAATTATTAATGCTTGTTTCAAATCTACCCTTCTATTGCAAATTATCAATTCATATTTGTGCTTTAATTTTGAAAATTAAGTGGTTAAGTGTCAAAACCCTAATTTTTGAAACCCTCTCGATTCAACCTTTGTCTGACAATTTCACTGATCAAAACATCTCCAAATCAATTGTAACTTTGGATTCCGCAATAAAATCATAAAATCTTTCATCCCTGAAAATTTGGAAAAAAGTTGCGAGGACCGTGTGCACTCCGAGTGCCATCGTCCCCGACATTTTTTCTGAAATTTCAAGAGCTAGATCTTACTGTATTTTTCTGCTAAAATCCAGAATTTTGATTGATTTTATCAATTATAACACTTTCAAAATTACAGTCAAAGTTGGTCTTGTGATTGCTTGGATTAAGGCTCCTAATCATTCAAAAATCATTGAAACTAAAATTCATGTCAAAATTGTGTTCTTACTGTCCTAAATCTGAAAAGTGTGTTTGCATTCATTTGAAATTTCAGTGCTTTATTCAAATTCTTGCAATTTGTGACTTTTGAAATTAAGTGTTTAATTACAACAACTTTGATTTCCGCTTTCAAAATTGAATTTTGCATGAAATTGAGTCAACTTTTAAAATTCAAAACTTGCATTGCTTTTGGTATTCCCTCTAAAATCATAAAATTCAAAATTTCAGTTTCCCTCTCTTTTTCAAAATTCAAATTTTGCATTTTTCGACAATCTTGGTAGGGTTCAATTTTGAGATTGCAACTTTAATTTGGCCTACCTACAGATCGTAAAATCACTCAATTTTTTCAGATTAGCTCTAAAATCATCATACCTTTCATCTCTGAAAAATTTTGAAAAAAGTTGCGAGGACCATGTGCACTCCGAGCGCCACGGTCCCTGACCTTTTTTTCAAAATTTCAGGAGATTGTCGTGATTGCATTTAACAGCTTAAATCTAGAAGATTGGCTGATTTTACTGAAATTTGCTACCTCTAAATTCAAAATCTCCTCTCCCTTTCTAGTGCATGAGTTTTACAACAATAAGCCCTACTTACACTATTCCCGTTAGACGAAGCCGTAGAATTAAGTCTTTCCGAGGTTTAATTACTGAGGAGATGGAACCTAATTTGAATAGCCTTTTTAACGAGGACATGGGTAATTCCTCTAATCCTCTTAATGATGAAGAAGCTCTCCATGAGGTTTCTGTAGAACAACTTTCAAAATTGGATAATCAATTTGACGATTTTCGACAATGGATGTCTCAAGAATACCCTGATAGTCAAGCTCTTCCTTTAATTGAGGGTCTAAAACATATGCTTCAAAGTGATAAGAATGAAATCAATATTTTGCATGGTATTGCACACATTGTGGATTCGAATGTGATGCCTATGAAGAGTTGTGCCGAAACTTTAGGTTATACACAACCTCCCACTCAAGTCAATCATTCTATTCCTCTGACAACTTCTAGCATACCTACCTTTACATCAAACATAATGACTACTTCTATACAAGACATTCCTCCTATGATCACCAGTCATGGGGGCAATCCCTCTTCTTCAATTAACCCTCTTCCTTCATTCAATCCGACTTCTTCATATATTCCTTCAATGAGTGTTCCTATTACATCTCCACAAATGAACATGACACAAGGGGGCAATTCATTTAACCATTCCATTCCTCCTTGTAGTGTTCCTCCTTTCCAATCCTCTCCTATGACTAACTATCATAGTGTCCCACCACCTTACTCTTTACCTTCTTTCAATAACATAACACCACCTCCATCTCAATCTAACACATCTAATATGAATTCTTCGACTGAAGCGACCATTAACAATCTTGCACAAACTGTCTCTTCTTTACAGCAACAAATTGCCTCTATGAATCAATCTAAGTTTAGTGTGCCCACATTTGATGTTGCGAGCCCACTTTCTCTTGACATTGTTTGAGCTATTCCCCCTAAACATGTTGAAATTCCGCATTTGGAGCTTTATAATGGTAAAGGTGATCCTCTAACACATGTTAAGACTTTTCAAACAATTTGTACTGATTTTGCTTACGACCAAAGGTTGCTTGCAAAACTATTCACTAGAACATTAAGAGACAAAGCCCTACAATGGTATTTCTCGTTGCCTTCTTATTCTATTACTTCTTTCAAACAACTTGCAAATGCTTTCATTCAACAATTTCAAAACAATATAAGTCCTAAAGTTACTTTGATTGATTTAATGCATTGTAAACAAGGTGTTAAAGAAAAAGTGACTGATTTCATTGGTAGATATAAGCATTTGTATGCTCAGATTTCTTTTCCAGTGCCTGACAATGATATTCAAAGAATCTTTATTTCTAATTTACAAAAAGATATTCGAGACAAACTTCTATTTTCTGAGTTTACTTCTTTCCAACAGTTGTGTGCAACTCTTCACAATTATCAACTGACTGTGAGTCAAATGGAACAATCACATCCTATGGCTCCGAGTGATAAGGGTGATAGCAGTCAACAACCATTTGGGAAGTTTAAACCGAACAAATATTCCATCAAATTCAATGAAAACATCATCAACAACAATGTGAATGTAGCATCAGGTGTGCCTCCTATTTCTAAGTTTTTCAAGAAAGAAAGAAAGTATACTCCTTTGAATGAATCATTGCATAGTATTATGAATAAATTATTGGAACAAAATGTGCTTACTCTTCCTCCTATAAGGCAAATAGATCCTGCAAAGATTACTTCACCCTATTTTGATAACAAATCTTTTTGTCAATTTCATCGTTAACCTGAGCATGATACTGAAAAATGTTTTGCTTTAAAGGGTAAAATTCAAGATTTGATTGATAATAATACTATCTCTGTTTCCGGAGTGAATGATAAAGGCAACACATCTGTAGCTCCTCCTAACCAAAATCTTCAGATTTTTACTGATCCATTACCTTCTCATACCTCTAATGCGATTGAGACTAATGATTCCTCTCTCTCATCTGACGGTCTTGTGTCTATGACTCCGAATGTGATTAACCTTGTAGAGCAGCAAGAAAACCATAAAGAACCTTCCATCACATTTGATTCTAGTGAAACTATCAGGGCACCTGATGGTCCTTTATACATAGTTGCAAAAGTCAAGAATACACCTTGTCATGGAGTGCTTATTGATCCTTCGTGCATGATTAATGTTATTACTAAAGAATTTCTTTTTACTTTGCAATTGAATCAAGTGATTTATGACAAAACAGATGTGATTGTGAAATTATTTGATGCATTTTCTTCTCTTGCAATTGGTTCTATTACATTACCTATTGAGGTCCATAACAAATCCCTTGATGTGAACTTTGCTATTATTCCTTCGTCCGAACAATTTTGTGTGAAGCTTGGCTATCCTTGGCTATCTTCCATGAAAGCTATTACTTCTCCTATTCACAAATGTTTGAAATTTCCCCATAATGGTGAAGTTGTTACTGTCAATCATAGTCTTTTTAAACCAGCTAAAAGAACTTCTAGCGTTCCTATTGATTATTTTTGGCCTAAACAATTCCAATCTCTTCCTCCGCGAAGTGATCATCTTTTCAAATCTTATCAAAAGTGGAAAACGGATATGATCCTATCTCTAAGTGAACCTAGAATACCCAAACTTGATATTCCTATCATTCTTGAGAAGGAAGTCCTTCCTTTGAAAGATAAAACTAATGTCTTTCCTCAAGAAGATTCTCAACCCATTCCTATGGATGTGACTATGTCTATGTCTAATAAACTTTCTAAAAGTAGACCTATACCTCCTCGTCATGATGGACTTGGTCTTCTTCCTAAACCAAATATTCCTCCTTTATATGGAGCAGTTCCTCCTCCTTCCTTCTATAGAGAGAAGAGACCTTCTTCTTCTCCTATTATCCAACCTAAGAGACCACAACCTAAACACCCAAGTGATAAGGATGAGAACATTCCTCCTCCTCAATCTTCTCCACTTCCTACTAAGACTAGATGAAATCGTTCTGCACGTGAACGCCGACGAAAGCGTCATCTTAGAGCTCAAGCAGCTGCTTCTCAAACTTCACAATCTCCAAAAACACCTTCAACAAGCATTATTCCATTTTCTCCTCAACCAGAAATTGAGCCAAAATCTCCTAAACATAAGATGCATGATGGTCTTGATCCTGTGTGAGTTAAAGATCCTATTTTTATAAATCTTGATGATGATATAGATGCAAATGTTATTCATGATGAAAATGTTACTTCTCTTGCTTCTGATAGTGAATATGAACTTGTTGATATTGATAACCATTTATCTAACAAATTTTCTAAAGCACTTATCCTAGCTCCTAGACAAGAACAACGTGGCTTGGAACATGAACATAGCCCTTGTTTGGATCTTGTGATAGCTCCATCTTCTGTGTTGGATGTTCCTCCTCTAGCGTGTTCCCTGCCTTCCCGAAACATTGATCAGCAAGATCGGGGGGTAGATGACGTGCTAGACTAGTTTCATTAGCATAGCAGATTCTCTCCTCCTCTCTTTTGTTACTTCTTCTATGTGTTATTCTCATTCATCTATTTGTTTTCCTTAGTGTTGTCTACTTGAGGATGATGCAAAGCATTGAGATCTCTTTTGGTCTCTCTCATGTTGACTTAAAAGACACATGTGTTCCCTTCTTCTAGGTGACCTTCCTTGTTTGGGGAATGAAGAACAATTATGCATACATACATATGATATACATGAATTATCATACAGCATACTGACCCCAAGGAAAGAGAAGTCACCTCGTGCTTTGTGTTTTGTGTCTATTATCCTTGGGTTTATCTCACACTTGGGGGCTAAATCTTTGTGATAACGTGCTCCTTTCCCTTCTCATTTCTTATGTGTATCACTACCTTAAAGCAATCACCCCCGTTGAGGCGTGTGCGATCACTTTAACGTAGGGGGGCATACACCCCATCTATCCCTTCAAGATACTTGAAAATTTCTTGGCGAACTTAGCTTTGCCTTGAAAATTTTTGGTATTTCTCTTGCATGACTCATAGTGAGGGAACCTTACTACTGACAGTCATGGTTCTCCCTCGTGATCTTCCCTTTTACTTTGTCAATCGAAGTCATAAGATCCTTAGTCCACTGGGGGCTTGGTGTGTCTTGCCTCCTTGACGTGGTGAAAATCTTTCAATGTTGTTTCCTTGTACTTTACCGGAAGTATGAGCGTACGCTTATACTCCCGCTAAAGTGGGGGCTAAATGTAGCGTCCTAAAATTGTGACACTTGCAATTTCGACTGCATTTTGGTCTTCACGATGGCGACGCAACACGGAACCTGAATGGAGACCCCGAAACTTTCTCACGACACCAAAAACTGCATTTTCTTGCACCCTGGCCTGATCCTCCTTTGCACCCTACTGTCCCGGGAGGTGGGACTAGAGTGCCCAGCACCCTGGTCCTTCAGGACCAGGGCGCCCAGCACCCTGGTCCCCCAGGACCATGGTGCCTAGCGCCCTAGTCCCTGGCCCTATTTTGGGCCCGGTCTCCTATGGGGCTTCGGGTCTTTTTTGTTTGCAAATTGGAAAATATCATTTCCTGGTCGGCCTAAGGTCAGGAAAATCAGTCTATCAGCCCTAGTTGACAATTATATAAACTACATTTCCTCTCCCATTTTGGTAAGATGAATGGATGGAAAAAAAGGCGAAAGCGATACTCAAACATTCAAGCATTCAAGCATTCAAGCATTCCTTCAAGCAATTGATCATTCTAAGTCTCCATTCAAGGCTAAGTGTTGCATTCAATGCAAGGATTCAACCATTGAAGAGGAGATCACATACGACATACTACATACTACATACAACATACAACAACATCTATACCTTCGCACATAAGGATACAAACTTCCTTACAACAAGGTACCAGTACTTGTTTTACATTACAATCATTTACATTTACAGCATTTCTCATTTCTTGGTTAATTCCAAAACTGGGGTTTGACCTAAGGGAAAACCCCTAATCCCTAACCCCCCAATCATCTTCTCTTTTCTGTGTGTAGGTTGCAGGTACGCGGCTGAAATTGAAGATCTGGAATCCTTGTGCAGAGATGAACAGACCCCCCTTCATTTCGTGGATTTTTCAGAGGATTGTGTGCACGCTGTGTGCCATCGTCCCATCAACTTTTGCTCAAATTTGTAGGACAATGCCGTATCGACATTTTACTGCTAATTCCAGGTCCGTAGCTTCATTCTATATCCCTATCTTAGTTTATAAGTGAATCTTTCTCACTTTCCATGCATTCCTAGCTTAATCATTCTATCTACATTCTTTACAAAAGAGGGTAGCCTTGCTGTCTTAACCCTTGAAACTCATTTAGAATCCAATCTTGCATTGTGTGGGATTGGATCTTGTGGGTTTCAACCCCTCTTTTGAATGTAGAGTCTCCCCCAAGTGAAAACCACCAACCCTAGTCACCTCCCTTCTCTCTCCTTGGAGTTGGAAGAGGGGAGAGCAACTAGGGTTCGATTTTCCACTTTACAAGAGACACTCTTAACTTTAGCAGCTCTTCTGCCCATGCTAGAGGAAATGAGGAATATTATGAAGGCTACCCAAAAAAGAGCTCTGTATATTGCAGAATATGCTACGCTGCGTAAGATGACATGCATGACCCTCAACAATATCTATCGAAATCAACAAACACTATCTGATGAAAAATTTGTTAAGTGGCGGACACTCACAGATTTGAACAATCCTGATAATTTTTTACAAATTGGTGCAGATGGGGAGGTATGTACTAATGTATGGGGAGTTGAGATACCAATGCACTTCTATGCCACGGTCGACCCCGAGGAACCAGGAAAGTGCCCTAGGAAGAAACTAGCAAGAGTTAAAAAAGAAGATTTCGACAAGATTGTTGAGACTATAACTACTTTTGTGAAGAAAATTGCATATGATCTTTCCTCACAAATTAGAAGCAGATTCCCTCCTGACAACCTACTTGAAGCCATGTCTATTGTGTTTCCTCATTATTGGAGCCTCGACAGTGCATCTGATTTTTGAAGTAAGCTACTGACTTTGATAAAATAATTTTGCATATCCAGAGAATTGAATGGAGTAACTATAAATGGAATATTAGATGAAACTCATCTTTGAGAGAAATCATCTTGTTTTGCATACACTATGAAAGAACAATATGCCAAAATGGAGAACCCCCATGAAGAGGGATCAGTAACAAGGCTTTGGAAATATATAGCTGAGAACGCATCCTTGCGTGATTCAATGCCAGAATATGTGAAGCTTGCTGATTTATGTCTTACCATGATATTGGGTTTAGTGGAAAATGAGAGAGTTTTCAGTGCTTTAGGGTTCCTAAAATCAAAGATAAGAAACAAACTAGATAAAAATTTGGAAAATTGCTTGAGGCTCTATACATCTAGGTATGATGTCCACACTTTTCCTTACGATAGGGCACTACAAAACTAGAGGTCCAAATGTGATAGAAGAGGTTTGGGCAACACTTCAAACCAAAGTGCCAGTGGGACTACTGGACCTACTAGTAGCATTGAGATGTAGTTCGGCAAAGATATGCAGACTCAGACTCAGAGTGAAGAAACCACAGACGAGAATCAAGAAAGCACTGAATTTGATGAGGATGAATGGCAACTGTAAGAGATTGGTATTTATTAATCTTATTACTCTATCTCATCATTCATATTACAAAAGCATATTACTTTTTGCAATTAGAATTTAATATTGATTTGTAATTGTATTTTTCAACTTTCTATTTCTAGATTTAAAATAGCATAAAAAAAAAACAACCATAATGTGTTTATTGATACCTAGATGCTTATTGTTTATTTATACATGTTTGAGTCTCAAATTTGTGTGATACATTTCAGAACCATATGATAAAATTCATTCAATAGTAATACACATGTCGAGAACTTAGATTTTCATTAATTCTTTCAAAATATAGCCATATGATACAATTCATTCAATAGTAATACACCAATTTGTGTGATTCTCCATGCCAATTATAGAAGTGAATACAAAGTTTCAAAACCCTTTGCAAATGACCCTGAATTCCCTTTTATAGAAACAAGAGAGCAACAACAACTCCCGTGTGATTCTCCAATGTCAATGCAAAAGTGAATACAAAGTTTCAGAACCCTTTGCAAAATTGCAAATGACCTTGAATTCCCTTTTATAGAAACAAGGGGGCAACAACAGCTTTAGGTTGAATTGCAAGTTTGCAACATGTGAACACTAAACATCAAAATCACAAACTCAGCACGGATTTATATGGCCATCACAGGTCATATTAGCAATTTAACATCTGCTACATGCTTGATGTCTCCTGTTCAAAAAGCAGAGTTCAAAATTAAATATTAATTCACGCCATGACAAATTAAACATAGATAATAGCAGTACCTAAAACCTACTAATCAGAAATAGAGAAATGCATAAATGTTAAAGCAAGGGAGAATTTGAGAATACAAATTTACTGGCTGAAGTTTTGCACTGTGTAATGTGTGCATCATAGATTCATAGGCTGGATTAGCAAAATAGCAATAGCGAGTGCTGTTTTTTTCCTATTCATAAAATAGATTCATAGGCTGGATTAGCAAAATAGCAATAGCAAGTGCATCATAGATTCATAGGCTGGATTAGCAAAATAGCAATAGCGAGTGCATCATAGATTCATAGGCTGGATTAGTAAAATAGCAAACAGAAAAACCATAAAACCTTGAAGTTAAAAATAAAAGAAGAAAATTGTGTAATACATACTATGATTCTTAAGAATTCTATGCCAGTTTTTGTAGGGTGCTCCACTCTTCGTCTGATGTAAGGTCAATTTTCTATAAACTATGGAAAGTCAATGACAACTTCATCAACATTCCATATTTAGAAGATTTACTTGACATCACTGTTTCATCCAATATCGAATTTAGAGTTGTAAATGGTTGGATGAATTCCAGAAAGCTTTTGGGAGTTGTGTCCTTTGGAAGCAAGTCTAAATCAGACTTCATTTTTATCACCATGCTTTTTTTGTAAGCTTCTTCTCCAATGAAATTATTTGATGTGTCAACAGGCTTAGGCAAACCAAGTTTAATCAAATTATTTTTCTTTTCTTGCAGCTTCGCTATCTTTTTTCCACAACTTTCCATAACTTCTGATGTTTCCCTTAGCTTCTGGCATTTTTGAATGATAGATAATGTCTTAACTGTGGCATCAATGTGGCTCTTAATTCCCTTGGATGCCAAGTAGCTATCACTAGAATTGTAGACTACTTTCAGAATCTTTTTTGCCATTTCCTCTTTTGAATAAACATGTATGCTCTTCTCATAGTGCCCTTTGATTTTTATAAAAATTAGTCTCATACTTTCAGTCAATTGAAACCATTCACACAACTTCTCACTCCTCTGCATTATTTACCGTCAAATGTTTTCTTGTATATACTTTGTTGTATTTTTCATATTATCTTTCAATCTATCCTCCAAAGTTTTTATTTTATCATTTGCATTGTGCAGGTCTTCTTTCATTTGTGCACATTTTTTTCTTTCTTCCTCTACTTCCTCTTGCAAATGTTTTTCTTTTTCCTTTCCATGATCCAATAGGTCCTATAATTTTTTCATTTCGGCAGCAGCAGACTCATAACTTTTGTATAATTTTTGAAAACTAGCTTTTTCCTCAACAATTTTTTTACTGCTTTTAGCCAGTTTTTCTCTCAGGTCCTTCAATTCTATATCCTTCTTCTCCTGCTCTGCAATTTCTACTGTGGAGTCCAAATTTTTTATCCTTTTCTGTATATCATTGCACTTGCTATCTACTACTTTCCTCGGTTTTTCATTTTCCAAGTTTGCCTGTAACTTTTCTATTTGTTTCTCCATTTTATTTTTTTCTCTCTCCACCTTAGCAGTGAAGTGTAGACCACTTCGTTAGTCCTTTTTGACACACTAATTTTGTCCACATTATGTACTTTGGAAAAATCCATTTGGAGGGTGCTAACTTGAAATTGAGAGGGATCTATCTGACTGTGTGATTGATTTTTATCTTTAGATGGGGCTGGGGGCATAACAACCATGAACTCCATCATATCTTTCTATGGGTCATATGTTGGAAATACCCTATTCCTTGCAGGTTGTTCATTTACAACTTCAGACATAGAAACCCTATGAAATGATTTCTTTTTTTCTTTATTTTCTTTTGTTGTGTGTTCATATTTTTCATAGTAATCACGAAATTGAAAATCTGGGCTTGCTGAAGCAATTGAATGTCTGAAAGGTGACATAGGAATACCATAGGCTCTAGTTCCACTTATTCCTGTGGTTTTAACTAATGCTTAAACAGGATTAGCAACTACAGTTCATGATGTTGTCCCACTCCCACTGACACTTTCATGTGTAGTTTTCATAGTCTTTTGAAGTGTGTGATCTGAAGCTACAAATGATTGATTTGTAGTGTCAATGGCACTTGATATAGGATTCTCAATAGTATGAGATTGAGTATCTACCTCTAGTGGCCTCTTGCGAGATATATTTTGTTGTTGCCCTTTTCCAACACCAAGACAACTAGTATCAGTAGTAGTACCCATGCCAACATCACCAATCACAATGGCACTTAATTGAACAATAATAGGAATACTATCCCCAGATTCCCCACCAGTGGTAGTGGCACTTGATTCACCACAAATGGGAATACCATGATGTGGTGGTGGTTGTGGATTTGAACCTGAAACAAATGTAGGTGGATTCTGAGGGTAATGAGTAGTGTTAAATTCTATGAGAAGCAAGAATCGAGCCAGGATCTGATGTCAGTCATAGATCACATGCAACTCCAAGCAACGGATGATCGAAGATCAAAATAGCTGAATGAAGATAAATCTGATATGAGAGAAAAATAGAGATAAAGAAGAGAATTTAGAGAAGACTCTCACCGAGCTATCACTTCACTAGTGAAGGTGAGAGTATATTGCTTATTATATAGAAAAATAATAGCATATACAACCAAGAGGTGCATTAACTCCCACCTCCATAAAAAGTGGGAGGTTTTACCTACTACCCCATAAAAGGTGGAAGGTTTTTACCTACTTGGTAAATGTCAAAACATGTGGCATAACCTCCTTACATGAAAACAAAAAAGGAGTTATAAGAGGTGGCACATAAGGCCAAAAGAGGGTGAGAAACCCAACTACCCCATAACCCACTGAGGAAATGACAAAATAGTGGTTATGAGAGGTGGCACAACAAGCCAAAAAAGGGTGTGTAACTCAACTACCCATGTAAGGTGGAGAGTTACATATGTAGCTAATGTATTCTGCCACGTGTCCTCATATTAACCACACCTAATAACCTAAGCAAGCTTAATAATATATGTGTAGGAAAAATAAATACCCCCTAACATAAGGAAAATAAAAAAACCTACACTAACACCCCCCCTTAAGCATAGCTTAGGTGGGTGAAAAGATGGGTCCCGGCAAATGAGGCCATGTTAGGTACCCATGTACATAAATATCCCCCCCAAAAGAAGAAGCCCCCCCATAAGAGGAATAGACCTCCCTAAATAGAGAGAGAAAGAATGAAGGACTAAGAAGCCCCTCCTAAAGTAGACACCTTTTGCATCCCAAGCAAAGATCACAAATGAAGGAACTTGCTTTCGGTGAAAGGTTTGGTGAAGATGTCCGCAGTTTTCTTCGATGTAGAACAATACTTAAGATCAATGATGCCTTCTTGAATTAGCTCTCGAATGTAGTGCATATGTATCTCAATGTGTTTCGTCCTCTGATGATGAACTGGATTTCTTGAGATCTGTATAGCACTCTGATTATCACAAAAGATGATGGTAGGCTTTCTAACTGGAATACCAAACTCAGTAAGAATATTTTGAAGCCAAATAGCCTCAATGGTGGCATTGACTGCCCCTCGATACTCGGCCTTTGTCGATGAAAGAGAAATTGTAGACTGCTTCTTGCTCGACCAACAAACTAGACTAGAACCAAGTGAGAAGCAATACCCAGAAGTAGACTTGCGATCCTGAGAATCACCTGCCCAATTTGAATCCATATATCCTACCAAGTCAATATCCACACCTGCTACATACTGAATTCCATAATTTTGAGTACCCTGAATGTGGTGGAGGATCCGCTTAGCTGCTTTCCAATGCAACTCATGTGGCTCCTGCATGAATCTAGAGACCATGCCCACAGCATAAGAAATGTCGGGTCTCGTATGAGTCAAATAAATGAGGCTTCCAACAAGCTGTCGATATAAAGTGCCATCAACCAAGGGTGAAGAGCACTTAGCCTCAAGTTTGACCCCTAACAAAAATGGAGTAGGTGCAGGCTTACAATCAGCCATGTGAAATCTAGAGAGCATATCAAGTGCATACTTGGGTTGTCCAAGGAAGATTCCTGAAGATGATTGAGAGATCTCAATTCCCAAGAAGTAATGCAGAAGACCCAAGTCTGACATCAAAAATCTATCATGTAGAGCAATTTTCACTACTTTGATGGTGGATGAGTGACTCCCTGTGAGTAACAAGTCATCAACATAGAGAACCAGAAATGTGAGAGTTTCATCCTGTTGCAGAATGTATATGGTTGGATCAGAATGGCACCGAGTGAAACCAACTGTCAGAAGGAATGAGTCCATCTTGGCATACCAAGCTCAAGGAGCCTATTTGAGGCCATAGAGAGACTTTCGAAGTCGACACACAAGTGAAGGATCCTGAACAAACCCCTGTGGTTGCTCCATGTAGATTTCCTCCTGAAGGTCACCATGAAGAAATGCACTCTTCACATCCATCTGATGAACTTCCCAATGATGGGCTATAGCTATAGCAAGAAAAATTCGGATGGAATTCATCTTAGCAACTGGAGAAAAAGTCTTAGAGTAATCAACCCCTAGAACTTGGGAAAAACCTTTTGCTACAAAGCAAGCCTTATATTTATCAACTAACCCATCCACTGCAAATTTTGTTCGATAGATCCACTTGCATCGAACAAGTTTCCTTCCCTTAGGAAGAGGAACTAAATCCCATGTGTGATTCCTTTCCAAGGAATTGAACTCTTCTTGCATTGCAGCATCCCACTCAGGAACACCTGAAGCTTCTCGAAAGGACTATGGATCAGAAGCTGAAGCAATGAAGAGATGTGGAGCTTGCTGAAATTGTGACCTTGTTCTTCTAGTGACTAATGGATCACCAAGCCAATCTCTTGCTGACTCAAATGTTTGTCAAGCCCAAAGAGGCACTGAGGCTGGAGAGTCTAGGGGAGAATCATCAACCTCTGAATGATGACTATGAGAGGAATGTGAATCCTCATCATCACTTTCACCATCTGAAGTAGAGGAAGAAGACTCCTCATCAAGATTAGGAGGATTAAGATCCTTTGAAGAATTGTCATCATAATGAAATTTCTCCAATGTGATAGTGGATGGAGAAGTGGTATGAGAAGAACTAGAAGAACTCTCCTCAAAATGAACACTCCTCTCAATGAACAACTCATGAGTAGTGGGATGGAGAAGCCTATACCCTTTGACATCATCTGGATATCCAACAAATATGCAAGGCTTACTCTGCGGATCCATAGCCTTGCATTTTTTTGCTGGAATGTGGGCCCATGCAAGAGAACCAAACACTCTAAAGTGTTTAACTGTGGGTTTTCAACCAGTCCAAGCTTGAAAGGGAGTTACCCCCTTCACAACTTTATGAGGAACTCGGTTCTGGATGTAACACGCACAGTTGATGGCCTCTACCCAATACTGAGGTGACAAAGACTTGGAGTGAATCATACAATTAGCCATCTCCTTCAAGGACCTATTCTTTCGTTCTGCTACACCATTTTGTTGAGGACTGTATGGAACTGTGTGTTGCATGTTGATACCTTCTGAAGCACAAAACTGTTCAAATTGATTATTAACATATTCACCCCCATTATCTGTACGCAGAATCTTGATGAGAAGTGTTTCTCTGCAAAAGCTTTGAAATCTAGAAAATTTTCAAAGACTTCAGACTTTTGTTTGAGAAAGTAAACCCATGTATATCTGGAAAAGTTGTCAATAAATTTCAAGACATATCTAGCCTTGCTGAAAGATGGTTGTAGAAATGGTCCTGCCAAGTCACTATGTACCAACTCCAATAGTTGTGTAGCTCTCCAAGCTTTACCTTTATCATACTTCTCCTCTGGATGTTTACCAAGAATGCACCCCTGGCAAACTCCATCAGAAAATCGAATAGAAGGCAACCCTGAAACCATTTCTTGTTGATTGAGTTGTTGCAAGTAATGGTAGTTCAAGTGGCCAAACCATTGATGCCATAAACAACTCACCTCATCTGCATGAGTGAGTAAAACTATCGAAGGAGAGTTAGGAAAAAAGTGAGAAAACTGATATAATCTAGAATGATGATCTGCTTTTCCCATAGCAACAGTAGACCCATTATGCATTTCGCTGATTACCACTACATCTGGTGTGAACTCAACTCGCTTGCCAGAACCAGTGTGAGTGATCTGATAAACAGATAGGAGATTAGTTGATAAAGATGGAACACAAAGGACATCTTGAAATGTTCCTTCACCCACATCAATAAACCCTCTCCCATGCACTTCAATAGGAGTGTCATCACCCATTAGGATGGAAGGCATAGAACATGGCTCTAAAGATGTGAAATCATCTTCTGAAGAAGCCATGTGGTGTGAAGCACTTGAGTCAATTATCCAAGAATTTGGTTGTGAAGCAATAGCAACTAGGGCCTTACCCTTTCCTTTCCCCTTACTCTTATCTATGTCCTTAGAAGATCCTTCTGATGAACTCTGTTTGACTGAATCAGGAACCTTGATATTATTCTTTTCAAGAAGATTTGAAAGGTGATCAATTTGTTTCTTTAACACTTATGTTCATCATGACCATGCCTCTTACAATAAGAACACTTGAGCTTCTCCTTCTTAGGTTTTTCACCTTTTGATGAAGAGGTCTCATTGTCTGCTTTTGAAGTAGCAGATTTCTGATCTTTCTTCTTCTCTCCTTGGTTCTTTTGTTTCTTATCTTGCTTACTAGACCCTTTCTGTTCTTTTGTGCCTTGATTTACAACTAAGGCATGTGACTTAGAGGGCTTTATTGTACCCATTTGAACCAATTTGTCTTGCTCCCTAGTGATTTCTGCAGCAAAATCATCTAAAAAAGGCATTTTGAATGTGGTACCTAGGGCACATTTGATAGCATAGAATGTAGAAACAAACACTGAATAGTTAGGACCAAGCTTAGAAAGAATACTCAAGATCAGTTGTTTATCATCTTTTTTAGTTCCACACTATTCCAACTGCAATCTTATAGACTTAAGTTTAGTGAAGAAGTCTTGTATAGTATCAAAATTGGTTGGATTCAACCCTATGAGTTCATTCTCCAATTGATGACCTCTTAGTTCATCCTGCTTACCAAAGAGGTTTCCCAAAGTAGTCCATACTGCATTTGGTGTAGTAGCAGATTCAATGTGAAAAAGAAGGTCAGGAGAGATTGACATGCACAGTGTACCAAAAGCTTCATCACATTTTATTAAACCATTTAATCTTTTCTGCAGCATCTTGAGGTTCAGTTTCAAGTCCCATAGTAACACGATGATATCCATGTCTTTTTAGATATATTATCATCTTAGATTTCCATTCAAAGTAATTATATGGTGTTAAAAATGGAACTGTAGATGCATCCATGATAGCAGAAAATAAGATTGCAAAGAGTCAAGAAGAGTGCAATAAAGAAGACACAAGAGACACCCCCCTTTCCACTAGTCTTTGAAATCACCCCCCCCAAATATTACAAGGTTGGCACTTTATAATTAGTGCATTTACAAGGCTTTTGTCAGATTACAATACTTTCTAAGGCTTTAATGGCCAAAAATGAAAGTTTAAATACATATAAATTTAACACAAAATCTAAAAAAATTAGACTTATAGCTGCTCAATGTATCTTAATACCTTTCCAACAACTATTCGTTTTTGTAAAATAGAGTTGTGAGAAGAAAGATATGATCTATAGAAGAAAAAAAAAATATGAAACTGATTCAACTTGCAATATCTAACAAAGAAGGGTAGAATATTTCAATAAGACCTGTAATTATGAAGAGTGCTCATTTCCAGCTTTCCGTCAAGTACTCATTTGCAAAAAACTGACACCCGAGGCAAAAGTTATGCAACTTTTAAGAAAGGTTGCTGAATTTCCCTGATAGAAAAATGGCTTAAGCCTTATTGAAACTCGATTTCTGCAAAAATTATTAATTTTCTAGAAAAAACCCTCAAAAACCCAGAGGTTTTTCGATGCTGGGAACAAAACCCATAAATATTTTTTTCTGAAAATGAACAGAGGTTATAACACTAGGGCCGAAATGAAAATAGCTCTAGTAAAATATTTCACTCTGATTTTTTTTTACTGTGTTCTCCAAACTCTGAATTTGGTGAAATAAAAGTCACTTATGATTTTCATAAGCCTTCTAGACACTCTGGAAATGCTAAAGAAGCTTCCAATATTACCAAAAATGTTGCAATCACCCAGATCTCAAAGAACACATATATAAAACCAGATTTAACTAGAAGCTTATTTTCCTTTAAACTGTTCTGATTCTCCAGGTCACACGAAAATGCAGGAGAAGAGCATACTTGGTTTTTAAGAAAAATATTAGCTATCTAACAATCTAAAATCTCTCAAATAAATCAGAAAAGCAACGAGCTATACCAAACAACATGGCTCTGATACCATGTTAAATTCTGTGAGAAGCAAGAATCGAGCCAGGATCTAAAACCGGTCATAGATCACATGCAACTCCAAGCAACGAATGATCAAAGATCAAAATAGCTGAATGAAGATAAATCTGATATTAGAGAAAAATAGAGATAAAGAAGAGAATTTAGAGAAGACTCTCACCGAGCTATCACTTTACTTGTGAAGGTGAGAGTATATTGCTTATTATATAGAAAAATAATAACATATACAACCAAGAGGTGCATTAACTCCCACCTCCATAAAAAGTGGGAGGTTTTACCTACTACCCCATAAAAGGTGGGAGGTTTTTACCTACTTGGTAAATGTCAAAACATGTGGCATAACCTCCTTACATGAAAACAAAAAAGGAGTTATAAGAGGTGGCACATAAGGCCAAAAGAGGGTGAGAAACCCAACTACCCCATAACCCACTTAGGAAATGACAAAATAGTGGTTATGAGAGGTGGCACAACAAGCCAAAAAAGGGTGTGTAACTCAACTACCCATGTGAGGTGGAGAGTTACACATGTAACTAATGTATTCCGCCACGTGTCCTCATATTAACCACACCTAATAACCTAAGCAAGCTTAATAATATATGTGTAGGAAAAATAAATACGCCCTAACATAAGGAAAATAAAAAAACCTACACTAACAAGTAGTACCTATTAGTGATGAATCTGAAAAATCAAGTCCAATGACTGGTTTATAAGGACCTTTTGATTTTGACCCTGATGGAATTTGTACCTAAAGTGGATACCAAATGCCCTCTCCTCTGGGACCTAGACCACCACCTTCAAATCCCATTTTTTCCACAATGCTTGCCCCTTTGCTATATTTGTCTTTCATTGCCTCATGGACTGCACCTAATATTTTAGGGATTGTTGTAGTTGTTTGAGTGGGCTCAACCTCGGGCTCATATTGATCAACATCTTCACTCTTGTCATATGATGTTGTGGGATGCTCCATATTCCACAATTTTTTAAACTCAGCATCCTTGTCGATGCTCTCAAATTCTGCACTTGTCTTTGGTTCACCGAGATTCCTCCTCATAGTCCAGAAATCATTTATTTTGGTTTGAGTCTAATAATTCTCTTTACATTTGTGTAGAATTGATTTGGGAATAGTTTTCTTAGATGGATTAGTAGATTTTAGGTAGAAATTGTAGGACCTCCTATTTTGGATGCCCTAGCCCTCCTCTATTGTCCTTTGTGTGTGCAATGCCATAATTTGTGATGAAATTTCTTCTATTGAAATGTTATTGTCAACTGCAATTTTCTCCATCTCTTTTTTAACCTCATCCCAGGATTCCTTGTTTCTAAGCTTTTCTAGCAATGGTTTACTTTCATGTTGACATAATGTTGAAGAGTTCCCATTTTTCTTAAGCCTTGCTTGAACTACAGCAATTGGATCATACTACCAGAGGCCCTCATCACCAAAGTTAAAAACTATCAAAAAATCATGTGCCACATTGAATGTTTTTCTCTCAAATGTGAACCCTCCACATGAGAAAGGCAAGGAAGGAAATATGCTCTTCTTTTGTTGACCATGGAAGTGTCTATCTATGCTCTCCAATTGTCGTACATACTCTAATGCAAATACCCTCTTTATCACATGTATTGGAAGTCTGTATGGTTTTACTGCCAATCTATAAAACCTTAACATAGTGAATTCTTCCATGAAGAACCAGTCAGCCAATTCTATTTGACTTCCGAGTTGAATGCAATCTCTACAAGACACAGGCAACCTAGGCATTGGAGTGCTTGTAATTTCATTATACATTGGTGCCAAAAAGAAGTCTACAAAATGGTTGTAGTTCTTTCTGTTATCATGCATCCTTATCTTTGGGGTCCAATCATATATTGGACACTCTATTCTCTTCCCAGTCTTCTCATCAATCTTATAGATCATAATTTGAAGCTTGTTGGTCTTGAATATTGCATGATACTTGGATAGGAGATAGCACAAGTAGGATGAGAACCTAAATGTCTTACGAGAACCTTTTTTGATCATTAGTAATTATTTTTGCATGGATTTTACAATGTGCTCAATAAAATTATATCTTATTGGCTGACTTGCACAATGGATATTATAAATCATTTCAAGAAGGCTTGCACCCACTTCCCTATCATTTTCCAATCCCAGGCAAAATGACAGCAAGGAAATACTATCCCCAACCCATGGAACAAAAATGTTAGAATCATAAGGAGGCTTATGGTTCTAATCCAACACAATACCGGTACCACTACCACTCTTTATTAGAGCTTTGACAAATGAATCTCTGCGACTTGGATCGAGACTCTCATAATTCCCTACCAGCTTTTCAAGGTCAGTTTGGACGTTTGAGTTTTGGGCTTCAAATCCTAGGTTCAACAAATGAGAAAATTCTCCCTCATTTATGGATAGAATTTCCTCTTTTGTATTTTTATTAACAATTGTTTTTTTATCTTCATCATAATTTTCGACGCAGACCATGACAAAATCAGGGCAAGGGAATACTTCAGGTAACACCATGCTTCCCAATCCAACATCCCACGATGCGATTTTATTTGTTTTTTGTTGTAACATTGGGTTAAAAATAGTAAATTTTGCTCTGGATGCATCTCTCGCCTTACTAGACAATGTATATCTAATATCTATGATACACTTTTCACCATGGATAGCAGGGTCATAAATATCATGGTATTCATTAGTGAAACCTGGTGTTTTAACCAGTTTGGTTAGGTACATTTTGTTTTTCACTTGGCTTCTTGTTGAACTACTGCTTCCTGTTTTCCCCATCACTATTATTTTTAATAATTCTAAATAATGCTAGATAAAAAACTAAAAATGCTAACCCTCAAATTGGACCATGAGATTACCAAAAGCAAAAAAGGCAGGATGTAGGTGTTCTAGATTTTACCCAGAAATTAGAATTTCTATTTCACTAGATTGGCGTAGACAATCTCTGTTGCAACTTGCATTCCTCAATCTAGTAGCTATTTCTGAATCTCCCTCGATTTACAAGTTTGTCCATGAAATGAAAGACTAAAGGGCAAAATACTTTACAGGTCTTATTTTGAAAAATCTGAAAAGTAGAAAAGTAAAACCTAAAGGGCAAAATATCTAAAATCATGTTGTAATTTTATTAATTACTATTAATAACTATTCAATGCCGAAGGACAAAACATTCATTACTTCAGTATAAATTCTGAGGACATTAAATGTAATACGTTCAATTCCGAGCAAAGTTCTCCCAAATGTGTTCACTTCCCACATTCAGGCCAAAATCCACCCTAAGTTGTTGATCTTTTCTCATAAAACAGATGAGGGACCCCAAGGTACCTGTTGTGACTTTACGGGTGTGTTTTTATGTCTTTTTAATAATTTTAAACTTCGGCCCGAAAAAGTGCTTTATAGACTTAATTATATTTAATTAAATTTAAAACATTTCAATTTTGGGTGAAGTTCTCCCAAATGTGTTCACTTCCCACATTTGGGCCGAAATCTACCCTAAGCTGTTGATCTTTGCTCATCCAACGGACGATGGTACCTGTTGTCAGTTGTCATGGGTCCCATGACTTTTGCCAGTTTTCAAGCACGTCACCATACTCGTGTCACTTTTCCAGGCAAAGTTCTCAGAAAGTTGTTCACTTCCCACATTCACCCCGAAATCCACCTTAAGTCATTGATCTTTATTCATCCAATGGTCAATGGTACTTGTTTTCAGATGTAGTGGGTCCCACGACTTTTGCCATTTTTTTGGCACATCACCATACTCGAACACGTGTCACTTTTTGGGTTTGATTTTGAAGTCTATTTAATCATTTTAAACCTCCACCCGAAAAAAAGCTTTATAGACTTAATTATATTTAATTAAATTTAAAATGTCCAATTCCGGGCGAAGTTCTCAGAAAGGTGTTCACTTCCCACATTTGGGCTAAAATTCAACCATAAGCCGTTGATCTTTGTTCAGCCAACGGTCGTCAGGTCGATGGTACCTATTTTGAGATGAAGTGGGTCCCATGACTTTTTCCATTTTTTTGACACGTCACCATACTCGTGACACTTTTCGAGTCTGTTTTTAAAGTCTATTTAATTATTTTAAAATTCTACCCGAATAAGAGATTTATAGTCTATAGACTATAGACTTAATTATATTTGTATATGGTGAAAATGGATAACAATAATAACAAAATTGAAAGGCTAAATGAATTCAACCACCAAACCCTAGCCTAACAACAACAAAGATCCACCATAACATATGAAGATTACCTAAGACAATGCAAATCAAATGAAATCACAAAGATTATACCATTACATGTCTAATAGGGTTTTGATCTCCATTCTTCCTATCTCCATTGATCTTACTTGATATATTTGCTCTCAGATTTTATGTGCACAAGAGCTCAACAAAGAACGGAATGTGGTTGCAAGTAGGATCATAGTATAGTCAAGTCCTTAAGATCAGTGATTAGGGTTTGATAATGAAGAAAGCATCTCCTTAAATAGAAGACACAATATGAAATGGAGGGATAAGATTGAGAGGTGTAAAAAGGAGGTCGGCTAGGATTAGAGGGTAGGCAAAAGAAATAATAAAATAGTGAAAGAGGTAGGTAGTGTAGGAATTAAGAGATGAATGACATGTGTCATGTGTAGAAAAAGTTAATGAATTAATTAAATAAATAAAGATTTATTTAATTAATAGAAGAAATGAGATCAATTAAATAAATAAATATTTATTTAATTTAGGAAAAGGATAATTTAAATAAATAAATGTATTTATTCAAATGAGAAATAAGGCTACAAGAGGATAAATGAATTAATTAAATAAATAAAGATTTATTTAATTAATAGAAGAATTAGGCTTAGATAATTAAATAAATAAAATATTATTTAATTAAACATGACAATTTTAGGTGTCTACATTTTGCCCCTCTTTGAGACAATGTGGCTTGTCGCATTGTTTCAAAGAAGATAATATGAACTGATACAGAGTTGCCCCAAGATGGGAATGATATGCCCCCTCGAGAGATTGGATGAAAATGTCTAAAAAGATTGCAGACAATCTCTCGATAAGAAAGATGAGATAGAATGGACTAACCGAATAAAGTGATAGAGTCATGGGATAAAGAAGACTGACACAGGAAACGAGAGCTAGGGCTAGGGCTAGGGTAGTCTATAAGATAGACCATGAGGGGAAAACATCCTCATTGTCATCCACACATCCACGAGAGTAGAGTGCACAGCGAGAAAAGAGCAGTAGCAGTCAGCAGCGATGGCTTTCGTTCATAGATTCGACCGCATTCGTCGATTCCAGAGGCCAGCAGAGGCAGGAGAGCCGATAAGTACTACCAAATCTCCTCGTACTTTGACGTATTTAATTTTGTCATTAATGCATGCTAGGTAGTGTAATAAATGCGCTTAGAATAGGGTCTCAAAAATGTCAAAAAAATGCCTAGGCATGTCTGCGTTGGTGCCAGGCACGTCTGTGTGGGTGCCAGCCGCGTTTGTGTCTGGAACCGCGTTTATGTCAAATGCGGACGCGTTTGTGTAATTTAGGGGCGTCTGTGCCAAGAAGGCTTGTCTGCGTCATACAGGCATGTCTATGGAGAGCATAGGCACGTCTGTGTCATACAAGCGTGTCTGTGTTGTTCAGACGCGTCTGTGAAGTCTTTAAGTGCGTTTGTGTCAAGAAAGTGCGTTTATGTCTAAAAAATATAAATTTTTGTCTTCTAGGTCAAATCGGCAGTTCTGTGATGAACATACGCTATCGATTGGATAAGCTGCTGAGAGGATACACTCAAGCAGGTCCTCTAAGGAAGACTAGGATAGATCAAGGCACTTTGTGATGAACAGTGAGTACCAAGTGTATATGGTGAAAATGGATACAATAATAACAAGATTGAAAGGCTAAATGAATTCAACCACTAAACCCTAGCCTAACAATCAACAAAGATCCACCATAACATATGAAGATTACCTAAGACAATACAAATAAAATAAAATCACAAAATGATACCATCACATGTCCAATAGGGTTTTGATCTCCATTCTTCCTATCTCCATTGATCTTGCTTGATATATTTGCTCTCAGATTTTATGTGCACAAGAGCTCAACAAAGAACGGAATGTGGTTGCAAGAAGGATCATAATGTAGCCAAGTCCTTAAGATTAGTCATTAGGTCATTAGGGTTTGATAATGAATGAAGCATCTCCTTAAATAGAAGACCCAATATGAAATGGAGGGATAAGATTGAGAGGTGTAAAAAGGAGGTCGGCTAGGATTAGAGGGTAGGTAGAAGAAATAATGAAATAATGAAAGAGGTAGGTAGTGTAGGAATTAAGAGATGAATGACATGTGTCATGTGTAGAAAAAGCTAATGAATTAATTAAATAAATAAAGATTTATTTAATTAATAGAAGAAGTGGGATAATTAAATAAATAAAATATTTATTTAATTTAGGAAAAGAATAATTTAAATAAATAAATGTATTTATTCAAATGAGAAATAAGACTAGAAGAGGATAAATGAATTAATTAAATAAATAAAGATTTATTTAATTAATAGAAGAATTAGGCTTAGATAATTAAATAAATAAAATATTTACTTAACTAGACATGACAATTTTGAGTGTCTACATTTTGCCCCTCTTTGAGACAATGCGGCTTGTCGCGTTGTTTCAAAGAAGATAATATGAACTGATACAGAGTTGCCCCAGTATGGGAATGATATGCCCCCTCAAGAGATTGGATGAAAATGTCTAAAAAGATTGTAGACAATCTCTCGATAAGAAGAAAAGGCTAGAATGGACTGACCGAGTAAAGTGACAAAGTCACGGGATGAAGAAGACTGACTCAGGAAATGAAGGCTAAGGCTAGGGTAGGCTATAAGATAGACCACGGGCAAAAGACATCCTCATTGTCATCTACACCTTCATGAGATCAAAGTGCAGAGCGAGAAAAGAGCAGCAACAGTCAGCAGCAATGGCTTTCATGCATAGATTCGACCGCATTCGCCGATTTCAGAGGCCAGCAGAGGTAGGAGAGCCGGTAAGTACCACAAACCTCCTCGTACTTTGACGCATTTACTTTTGTCATTAATGCATGCTAGTTAGAGCAATAAATGCGCTTAGGAATAAGGTACAAAAAAGTGCAAAACCGTGTAACCGCATCTGCGTCGGTGTCAGGCACGTTTGCGTCGGTGTCAGGCGCGTCTGTGTCGGTGTCAGGCATGTCTGTGTCTGGAACCGCGTCTATGCTAAATGCGGGCGCATCTACATCATGAAGGGGCGTTTATGTCGCCAAGTCGCGTTTATGCATAGTATAGGCACGTTTATGTCATACAGGTGCATCTGTGTTTTTCAGGCCCGTTTGTGTAGTCTGTAGGCGCGTTTGTGAGTTAAAAGCGCATTTATGTCCAAAAAATGCAAGGTTTTTATCTTCTAGGTCAAATCGGCAGTTCTGTGATGAACATACGCTGTCGACTGGATAAGCTGCTGAGAGGATACACTCAAGCAAGTCCTCTAGGAAGACTAGGATAGATCAAGGCACTTTGTGATGAACAGTGAGCACCAAGATAGAGTACTTTGTGATGAATAGGGAGTACCCAAAATATGAGCAGCACTTTGTGATGAACAGGGAGTGCAAATGTGAGTAACACTTTGTGATGAATAGTGAGTGTCACACACGTAGTACTTTGTGATGAATAGGGAGTACTACTAGGATAGATAGTAACACTTTGTGATGAACAGTGAGTGTCACTAGGATAAGTAGTCATGTGCATTTAGATAAAAAGTAGCATTTTGTGATGAACAGTGAATGCCACCATGACTGACACAATTGATTTGTTTGACTGCAGGAGTATTTGCCTATGTTGGAGTCACGGGAGAGTTTCCCATCGACTCAAAGATTGCGACCTGAGCTGATAGCTGAGGAGCGAGCTGCTATCGAGGAGATGGGCTTGAGACATGTACTATATGTGCTTGAGTTTCGGGCAAACATGGGTTTGCTGACTGTGCTTGCGGAGAGATGGCACTCTGAGACATGTACCTTCCATTTGCCGATGGGTGAGATGACAGTCACCCTGGAGGATGTCTACAGGATATTACGGATACCGATTGATGGAGATTTAATTCCATACGATCGTGACGGAGATAGGGAGGCATTGAGATGGGTGTTTCAGGATCCTGACCTAGAGATGAGGGCAGGACATGTGGCATGGGACACCATGACAGCCACAAGGTTAGCATTGCCAGCTATGATCGGAGGAGCTATCAGTGGGTTCCTATGTCCGGACAGGGCGACATGGGGATTGGCAGTGGGCTGGGGAGGAGCACTAGAGACACTGGTGATGCAGCACACCAGATATGCTTGGGGACCATGTGTGCTGGCCCACTTATATTACGAGCTTCACCAGTTTGTATACCATGGATCAGTGGGATTGGGCTATGGAGTGACACTACTACAGGTTTAGGCGTATGAGCATCTTCCTATTACGTGACCGATACACTTCAGAGGTAGAGGTCATGGACGTAGTTTTGTTCATTTATATGACATGATCACATCACAACCGCGGATTGGTAGGTTGGAGCATTGGTGGCGAGTGATAGATGACATTGATGTAGTCATCTGGAGACCGTATCTGGGATGCGAGGAGTGGGAGGATGATGCAGTGGAGCTGCCCTACACCTTCCAGAGCAGGTACCTGATTGGGCGGATGCCCTATGTTTTAGAGAGGCAGTTGGTGGATAGGGTATGCAGGCAGTATGGCAGGATCTAGAGGATGCCACGAGGCTCGGGTATGTATGCTCGTACAGTTAGGGATCAGGCACAGTTTGGGCCTTTATTGTCATATGATCAGGTGCTGACACAGCTGGCAGAGATGGTGCCCCTACCCTGGGATATGTGGTCGGAGGTCGAGGATGCCAGGATGGATGCGGAGTATGCAGCATATTGAGTCGAGCACCCATTCCCCCGATTGACAGATCCAAGAGAGCTACTAGAGGGAGATGGAGGAGGAGATGATGATGATGATGGTGGAGGTGATGGGGGCAGAGGGGAGTAGTTGGGGAGAGGAGAGTGGCACCTCGGAGGGAGGGTGGACAGGAGGGATAGGCTCAGGTGGTGAGGGGTCGCGGTGGATTGCCCCTACAGGTACCAGCAGCACAAGAGCAGGGACAGAGACAGGTACAGGGACCTAGGCATGTACAAAGATAGGTACCCATACAGGCACCAGTACAGGGGCAGGCACAAGTACAGGCACCCGCAGAGGGAGAGCCACAGGCAGAGGCAGCAGGTGGAGATCCAGAGGAGGATGAGCTGATTGAGCTCAGGGAGATCTGCTAGGGCCAGGTAGATGAGATATAGGATCTGGAGAGAGAGAGAGACCGGCTCAGGATGAGGCTCAGGGATACTGAGCGAGAGAGAGATCAGGCGATTTAGCGCTACACAGAGGCTGAGACAGCGCTGAGGGCAGGGAGGCAGGCGGCGGAGGACACAGGAGCAGGCTATGCATATGTCCTGCGAGCAGGAGAGGAGATTGCCTACTAGAGGGACCTTTATTATGGTGCAGTGCTAGCAGATCAGTGGGCGAGGAGCTTCCATAGACCATCACGGACAGCGACAGCTACGGGGGGGGAGCCGGAGGAGACAGGCATCGAGTGGTGGGGTTATGGGTCCTCCACCACCACCAGATAGAGGGGAC
Source organism: Cryptomeria japonica (assembly GCF_030272615.1). NCBI lineage: Eukaryota > Viridiplantae > Streptophyta > Pinopsida > Cupressales > Cupressaceae > Cryptomeria > Cryptomeria japonica. The sequence continues at coordinate 237,275,999 of NC_081409.1, forward strand.
ATGAGGGATGATCCTGGGGCAGGTCCTTCGAGGGCTCAGATTCCGTTGAGGCCAGGTGGCTCTGAGGGAGGGAGTTCATCATAGCCTTAGAGGGCTCCCTATGTATCAGTATTGTACCATTTTTGTATTGTAGACACCTGCGGGTGATTTTGTAGCCATATGATTTTTTTGACATCATTGTATCATGACACTTTTGATGATATATATGAGATGATTCATTTTTTTGCGGCAGCTATATGCATGTGTACCTATGTGATGAGATGTTTCATGATGTTTGTTTTATGATATGGATGCAAATATGTACATGATGCAATGCAATATTTTTGTTCTTTTGTGCTTTATATGTGATGTATGATGCAAATGTGAATGTATGTAATGTAGATGAATATGATAATGCAAATGTAAATTGTGCTAACAGGTGTTGTGTGCAGGATGTGATGCAGTTGTGATCTCTATATGTATGTATGAAATGCTTATATGTGGTAATGCAGGTGCAAACTACATGAAATGCAAATGTTTTTGGTGTGTCATTATACTCAGTCATGTGATAGCAGGCTACGCGGACTGAAGAAGGACGATGGAAGTCAATCAAGAAAGGGGGATGAAAGACAGAAGATATGAACATGAAAGAGCTTCTTGTACATTATCATCATTGAGCTTTATTATGGCAAGTAGGTTATGACAATTGAGGCATATGTTTGACCCAGAAAGTCATTGTACTTGTTTGCATGGAGATAAGACAGTCACAAACAAAGAATGCCCCAGTTCATACTAGACTCACAGTGTCCTCATATCCTTGGACAAGTCATAGCATTACTAAAAGACAATCCACAAACAGCAAATACAAATAGGTGACAATACCCCATCCTCGCCTTTCTAGTCAAAGACATCCTGGAGATAGAATCTCTAGTCAGAGACATCCTGAAAAAGCTAAAAGACATGTCACCAAAAAAAGAAAATCAAAAGAAAATCAAGACTCGACACCAACATCCATTGTAGTCCTCAAGTTTAGTGTCTCTTGTCACTTGTATAAGTCTTATTTGATTGTGGTCATAATGTTCACTTTCACAAAAAGGATAGATCGCACTAAACCATATGTTGTGTGAGTCTGTTGAAAGATTTGATTTGTTTGAAGCCCATTGTTGCCGCTGTGTCTCATCTGAAACTAGCTGAATCCATGAAACTGATACTTTATTGTGGAGAAGACGAAACTTTATTGCAGATCTGTGATGCAAATGCTGCTTTATGGCAGATTGTGCGTGGATAGACTAAAGAAAGCTGGAAGAAACTGTACTCCTCAAAACATGTGATGTTCTTAGTTCCACACCCATCACTAGATGTAAGATTTGCCTTAGCCACAGATAGGATCTGACTTATTATGGATGGAAAGGGAGGTTTATTATGAACGACTAACCAATCTTGGGTAGATCAATAACAAGCCATGATGGGAATGGGTAAGTTTATTATGAATGAATTGGTTGTGAGTGTGTGCAAAGTGAAAGGATGAAAGAGAATCCTGAAGGAGGGAGGAGCAATGTCTCTACACATGGCGCTAGTGACCCAGTTTTCACCATGGTACTTGCCCAGGGCGCCACCGGAGTGGTTTTCACCGTTGGACGAAATTATTTCTCTTTACTTTTTTTTTTCAATTTTTTCAATGTTTTTGTTGTCACCAAGCGCCTGTTTGCCAGGTTTTCACCAGGTAATGATTTTTTTGTTTTTATAATTTTTTTGTATTTTTGAATTTTTTTGATTTTTTTGGTATTTTTTCGCATTAGGATACTCTGAAGAGCTATGTGTAGAACCTACAAAGGTGCATGCTATTGATAGGATCCTCCAAAGGTTCACCCTCTGTAGTTGAGAGCTGATATGCCCCATATCCATAGGCTGCTATAACGATGTAAGGACCAAGCCAGTTTGGTTCAAACTTGCCCTTCTTCTCTCTGTCTTGCTAATTCTTGGGGTTTTCTCTGAGAACCAAGTCACCTACCTCAAATGTGCGAGGCTTGACCTTGTGATTGTAGCTATGACTCATTCGTTGTTGGTAAGCCTTGAGATGATTAAAAGCAGTTTGTCTCCGTTCATCCAGCAGTTCTAGTTCTTGTAAGTGAGAGACCCTATAGTCTTCATCAGTGATGATGTTTTGCAAAGAGACTCGTAAAGAAGGTAACTTGACCTCTATAGGCAAGATGGCTTCAGTGCCATAGACAAGTGAATATAGTGTAGCTCCTGTAGGTGTGCGGATACTTGTGCGGTAGGCCCAAAGTGCAGGATTGAGTTGGATATGCCAATTACGGCCAACGTTGTTGACTGTCTTCTTGAGAATTTTAAGGATTGTTTTATTAGATGCCTCAGCTTAGCCATTACCTTGGGGGTAATATGGTGTGGAGAAACGATGGAAAATATGAAAGCGGTCACAGAGTTCACAAACATCCTAATTTTTGAAGGGACGCCCATTATCAGTAATAATGGAATCAGGAATACCATATCGGCAAATGATATAGTTAAGGATGAATGTAGCAATCTGTTTTCCAGTGACTTATGTGAGAGGCATGGCTTCAATCCACTTTGTGAAATACTCTGTGGCTGTGATAATGAATTTATGACCATTAGCAGAAGGAGGGTGAATCTTACCTATGAGATCGAGTCCCCACTGACAAAAGGGCCAAGGAGACGCAAGTGGTTGTAGTTCTTGTGCTGGCGCATGTATGAGGTCTCCATGAATTTGACATTGCTTACATTTCTTGACAAACTGATAAGAGTCTTTTTCCATATGGGGCCAGTAATATCCAGTCCTGATGAGTTTCTTGGCCAAGGTAGGACCACTAGCATGTGGACCACATATCCCTTCATGTACTTCACGTAACGCAATCTGAGCTTCGTCGCTTTCTAAACATTTAAGAAGAGTGCCATCAAGACCTCGCCGGTATAGGATATCAGCTAAAATGACATATCGAGAAGATTGGCGAATGAAGGTGCGACGTTGGTTATTTGATAGATCAGGAGGTAAGGTATTGTCGTGAAGGTATGTGAAGATGGAACCATATAACTGGGATTCAGGACCAACAATACATATCATTTCAATAGGAGTGATCTCATATGAAGGAACCAACAGGTTGTCCACCAAGAACTCATAGCAGGTCTCATTTTGAGGTAGATCAATTAGTGAAGCAATTGTAGCCATGGCATCTGCGGCACGATTCTGCTCTCTTGGTATCTGCTCAAAATCTATTTTTGTGAAATGTTGTTTCAAATCATCCACCAGTTGCTTGTAAGGCAGTAACTTTTCATCTTTTGTTTGGTAATCGTCAGTTGCTTGACGGATGACAAGTTGGGAATCCCCAAAAACATGAAGTTCCTGGATCTTCCACTGAACTGCAATTCGTAATCCAGTTGTTAGTGCCTCATATTCCACTATATTGTTAGTGCAAGGAAATGATAAGCGGTATGATTTTGGTATAGAATCGCCTTGAGGAGTTATGAAGAGAATACCATCTCCTGCCCCATGCTGTGTGTATGAGCCATCAAAGTATAGTTGCCATGGCCTTGCCAGTGATATTGTTAAAATGGATTCATCTGGAAATTCTGAATTTAGAGGAACATCATCAATCATGGGGGCATCTGCTAATTGATCCACGATGGCTTGTCCTTTTATTTCTTTTCTGTCCACATACTCGATGTCAAATTCACTAAGGATCATTACCCATTTGGCTAGCCGCCCAGTAAGTGTTGCTTTATTGAGAAGGTATTTTAATGGATCAATTCTTGCAATCAACTTAGTCTTATGAGTGAGCATGTAATGTCATAATTTCTGCGAAGCAAAAACCACAACGAGGCATGCACGCTCGATTGGCATGTAGTTTAGCTCATATCCCACCAATGTGCGACTGATATAGTACACTGCTTTTTCCTTTCCGTCAGCAATTTGTTGTGCTAGGAGTGCCCCAAGTGCCGTTGGAGTAGCTGATATGTATAGTAGCAAAGGCTGATCTGGAACTGGTGGCATCAAAACTGGCGGATTCAAGAGATAATCTTTGAGCGTCTGAAAAGCTTGTTGACAGTTATTATCCCATTTGAACTTGATATTTTTATGTAGCAGGTGCTAGAAAGGATTACACTTATCTGCAAGTTGTGCTATGAATCTTCGTATAGACTGGAGTCTCCCTTGTAAGGATCGAAGTTGACTGATATTTCTGGGTGGTGGCATGTCCAAGATAGCCTTGACTTTTGCTGGATCGGCTTCGATTCCTCTTTTGGACACAATGAATCCTAGGAGCTTCCTGGAGGTTACTCCAATGACACATTTCTTGGGGTTTAATCTTACTTTGTATTTTTCCAACCGATCAAAGACGACTGAAAGTATGTCCAAATGTGTATCTCTGTCTATTGATTTACCCAAGAGATCATCAACATAATCTTCCATGGTTATGTGCATGAGATCATGAAAGATAGTGGTCATTGCTCTTTGATATGTAGCACCTGCATTTATTAGCCCAAAGGGCATGACACTCCAACAGAAAGTTCCCCACGGACAAGTGAATGATGATGTTTTGTGTTGATCCTCAGGTGCAATCCTGATTTGATTATAACCAGAAAATCCATCCATTAATGATAACATTTTGTGACCTGCTGTGAGATCAACGATCAAGTCAATATTTGGTAATGGGAAGTCATCTTTTGGACAAGCTTTGTTGATGTCTCTGAAATCTATACATATTCTGATGCTGCGATCTAGTTTACTGACAGGTACTAAATTGGAGATCCATTCAGGGTAATCAATTGGGCGTATGAATCCGACATCCAATAACTTCTCCAGCTCTGCTTTGACTAGTAATGCCACTTGTGGATGCATTTTTCTTAATTTTTGTTTCACTGGCTTTGCCCCCGGTTTGACTGTCAAATGATGCATTACCAAATCCGGATCTAGTCCAGGCATATCAGCGTATGACCATGCAAAGTTGATTTGTCGTTCCTTGAAGAAACTTATGAATTTTGACCTTTCGGACTCTGTCAATGATTGAGCCAGGAATATATTGTGTGGAATCTCTTCTGTACCAATGTTTGTCTTGATAGTCTCCTCTACCAACATGGATGACTTTTCCTCATATGAGGCTGGGAGAATGTCGATCCTTCCATCTTTGGGTGCCTCAGAGAGGTTTTCGCCCTCAGATACGTCATTTCTTTTTACTTTTTTGGGATCAGATAGCGCCACAGTGTGGTTTTCACCATAAGACCCTTGATTTGTTCTCATTTTCATATTTTTGCGACTGGAAGGTCCGACACCCTTGCCAAAATATGCCATGTTGTTGAGTTTTATAGTGTATCCCGCTTTGTGGTCCCTAGGGGGAAGATCATCTCGTATGCCAAGGTAGTCAATAATAGCTTCGTCATTTTGGAATGTGTCAAACTGTGCTGGTCCCTTATAATCCCAGTCAATGAGTTGGTGGTGAACAAGGGGAAGGCCTTTAATGTTTTCGGAGTTTGCGGGGCTAAGAGTGAAGATGTGGTTATATTCGGGTATATTGAGGCATTCGTCGAGGTCATCGATGGCACTCTCCTCATCAGTTTTGATCGCAAGCGAATCCAAATTGTCATCACTAGTAGCACTTTTTGGGACAGGTGTTCTCATCCTATGTGATTTCAACCTAGAACCTTGAGACGAAGACTGTGCGCAATCCTCTTGGATTGTTTCTTGACTAACTCTGAATTTTTTGTAAAATTATTCTTCTTCTGTGGGTTCATCTGGCTCTCTGAACGTCTCGGTGAGCTCATAGTCACTAGAGGATTTGTCTAAACCCCATTCCCATTCGTTGGAATTTGTGGAATAGCGATCCTCTTGTTGAACTTTGGCAACTTTGATTGGTGATGCCTTTTCTGTCCTTTTAGTGTGGATCTTGGGAGTCAAAAAACCAAGTCCCTTCGAGCATTCCCTTTTTACAGTCAATTCAGGTTGTAAGGGCTCCATAACGCCTTCTTTGTGTAACCCAAGAGGGCTTTTTCCATCATACCCAAATTTTTGTAGAATCTTGAAGCCTTTGCCATATTTCTCACAGGGTATATTGATTTGATCTTGTGTGTCATCTTCAATGTCTTTGTAGAGCATTTTGTATAAATCTTTCTCTTCCAGCTCGCCCCATCTTTGAAAGGTAGTAGGATCCCATTTGAATACCACAATAGATATTTGCTTGTTAGGATGTGGTCTTCCATATTCTTTTGGAGAGCTCATGACTTGTTGTAAATACATGGTCTGATTTAAAGTGTATTCTCCCATGCCTTTGTCCTGAAATTTGCCTTTAAGTTCACCTTGTTTTGATGTCGAAGGTTTCAATGACTCAGGGTCAATGTATGCCAAAGAAGGAACAACCTCACGATTACTGGGAATGATGGTCTCAGTATGTGATCTCAAGTTATTGCAATATATGAATGGATTAGGATCACCGTTAACTGTTACCTCGACTCCATTATGAGGAAACTTAATGCATTGATGATATGTCGATGGGACTGCCCTCATTTCATGAATCCAAGGACGTCCTAACAATATATTATAAGTGAGATCCAGATCTAGGACCTGACAAACCACATCCTTTGTGACTGGCCCAATTCTTAGAGGTAAGGTGACTGTGCCCTTGGATGAGCGCTCTTCATCGTCATATGCCTTGATGGTGATTTGATTTGTTGAATTCACAGCTTTATGAGAATATCCCAATTGTTTAATGGTGCTCAATGTACAAATGTTTAGACCAGCTCCTCCATCTATCAAGACTCGCTTTATTCGATGTTTGTGTATGAAGGCTTCAATGTGCAAAGGCACATTATGTGGCTGACTTACAGAGGCGTCATCGGCTTCTGTGAATGTAAGGGAATGTGGAATGGAAAGGTAACCCACCATGGCTTGAAACTGGTCCACGTTCAGATCAGTAGGAACGGCAGTGTCTCTCAAGATTTTGTCAAGAATAGCTTTATGAGCGAGGGATATGCATAAGTGCTCAAGGATGGAGATGAGCGCGAGTGTCTTCCCTAACTATTCTACAAGGTCATACTCAGGTTTGGTTGATGAAGAAGCGGTATTTTTAGTGGAGGCACCTGGCAACGTAATTTTACCTCGACGAGTTGTAACATGACATTCAGAGGTATGTTCGGAAGAAGATCCAACACCTCTTAGGACAATCTTGGGTCTTTGAGGAGGATTCTCAGGGTTTTTGTTCTTGATGGTAATAGTAGAGATATGATTGTCCATTGAGATATGATTGATAGTTGAATCATAGTTGTAAGGTGCTCTAGTATAGTTGGCCTGATCATCTGTGACTTTGGCTTTTCCCTTGTCGTGCTTTGGGAATGGTTCCTTAAACATCTCATGTTCTTGATTAGATGAGTGTCCCTCAATCTCAATGTCACCTCTATCAATGAGATCTTGCACAATGTTCTTCAGTCGATGGCAATTTCCTGTCTTATGACCCTTGCTCTTATGAAATTCACAATACTCATCATCATTCCACCAATTTGGTTTGACCTTTGGTTCATATGGAGGAAAATCTGGAACTGTAATCACTTTGTTTGCCACAAGTTTTTTGAACACTGACTCAAGTGGTTCTCCCAATGGAGTGTACTTCCTTCGTGATCTAGAAGTTGTTTGAGTATTCACTTGATTGCTTGTAGAACTTGAGCCCGAAAAGATGAATTTGGGTTGCACTGTATTGGCATCAACAACCCCATCATTGACTGTGTTTTTGTTTTTATTCCAAAATCTTGGCTTGTCTTTCCCTTTAAAGTCATCTTTGTTTTCGTTTAATATCTTAATGACTCCTTGTTCAATTAGGACCTTCTCTATTGCTAAGCCTTTTTCAATGACATCCTTGAAGGTGGACAAACAAGATTTTCTTAGATCATAACCAATGTCTTTGTTAACGTTTTGTGTGAACATCTCTACCATTTGTTTTTGTGGAATTTCACAAGAGCATCTGCTAGCTAGATTCCTCCATCTTTGTAAAAATGATGCAAAAGACTCTCCCTCTTTTTGCTTGGTGTTGCACAAAGTAGTGACTGATATGTCTATCTCTATATTGTAGGAGAAATATTGAATAAATGCCTCTGCTAAGTCACCCCATGACTTAATACCAGGTGGGAGTTGGGAGAACCATTCCATAGCTTGATCACCTAAGCTTTGTGGGAATAATCTCATCAAATATGTCTCTTCTAAAGCTACTTCAATGCAAGCTGTGAAAAATTGTCTTATGTGTGCCTTAGGATCCCCTTTTCCTCTATACTTATCAAATTTAGGCGTCACAAAGTGTGTAGGAAATGGAGGCATTGGAATGCTCTTGTCGAATGGATAAGGACATATGTCTCTCATTGTGTATGTTGGCTTCGGTGTATTTATGTCCTCCATTTTCTTTTGTAAGTCCTTGATTTGTTGTTCCAAATTGCTCTTAGGTGGAGATCGACTTCTTGGACCATACCCCATGCTTGAGGCACCCATTGGAAGAGGAGCATGTTGCATATATGGATGATATTGATCATACACATGTTCATATGGAGGAGGTCTATAGTGATGCTGCATATATGGAGCACTTGGTATAGATTCATTTTGAGGAATGAAATATCTATTTTGTCCATGTATACCATACTCTACAGGCATGTCATGTTCTAATGTGTTGCCCCCAAATTTGACACGAGGTTTCCTTGTGTCCAAATTTTGAGCATGCCTTTGAATATCCAATTGTTTTGGTTGATCCGTAGCTTGAGTATGGGATTGAGCATATCTGTCTGCATAAGACTTCCATAATGGTCTGCGAAGGTGAGTATCATATACTTGACCATGTGTATGTGGGACCTCTGGTTCTTGAAGCAAAGATGATGGTGATTCAGGTACCATATGTGGTCCTCTATTTCCTCCACTATTAGGTCTCCTTTGATCCATGTTGGAGTGAGTTTGTTGCAAAGGTTGATTTTCCATTATTTGAGACATGTCAAAATCATGAGGTATCTTGGCTCCACTTTGTGCCATCATTTGTAAGAAGTATTGTCTATCCCTCCTCATTGTTTCCTCAACCAACCGATTGAAATGGGGATTCATAATGGATTCTTCCACATCTGCTGAATCTATTGACAAGTTGTCCATATTGTCATTGTGTGTAGCATTGTTGTTTGTAGTGTCCGTGGTCTCAACATTTGGAATGTTTCTATAGACATCCATGTTAGGTAATGTAGTGTGATCAGTATTAAAAAATATATCATTTTCATACTCATAAGAACTCATGTTTGCGGACTCTTGAGCCTCTTTAGTTTCTCTCCTAGATTTTTGAAGACAGGTTTCAACCATGAACTAGGTATTGACCAAGATGTGTGAGACTAGATGAAAATGGATAAAGTATGGAAGACCAAGAGTTGGATGGAATGTAAATGAATCTGAGGTGTACTTGCAATGTCCAAAGTGTAAGACCAAGTATGTATGTAGTAGAGTAGGTGTGACTTCCAAAGAGAGGATAGTTTCTCTTGATGAGGTAAGTTGACCTTGACACTAAGTAAGACCAAATGAGACCCAAAGGTAAGAAACCTTGATGAGGGACCACCTAGCAAAGTGTTGTTGTATGTAGTGTGTTGACAAAGTATGATGAGGACAAGCAAGTGACCTTTTGACTCAAGTTTAGACAAGTGTGAATGTAATGCAAGATGTGAAGCAATGATGGACTGTGTGAGACCCCAAGACAAGTTGAATGCTAGATGAAACCTGGAGAAACAACCTAGGAAGCTCAAGAATTCCGAGACTGACTGTGTTTGTTTGCTGAACTATAAATTTTTTTTTTGCAATTCTGAACACAGACGCGCCTGTATACTTCACAGACGTGGTTCCCTAACACAGACGTGACTCTATTCAACACGGACGTGCTTCTGAGATTTTTTTTGAAATGCATTGTTGATTCTGGGGACACAAACACGATTATGCCCTTCACAGATGTGGTTATACTACACAGACGCGATTAGAACAGACACAGAGGCATTTCTGTAAAATTTGTGCAATTTTTTCCAATCTGTGAAGTCATTTTGTTGTGACCAAATCTGACTGTTTGACTATTTTTCGTGACAAGAGGACACAATGTTGATGAGGACTCAATGTTTGTAAGTGTCTAGACTCAAAAATGACTCCAAGAAAAGTGTGTTGTTTGATGTAAAATTGTTTTGCATACACTTGAAGACATAAAAGACACAATGTTTTGTTGTTTGGTCTTGAATGTTTGAATGTTTAAAATAAGTCAAGCACGATTCTTATGGCTGGCCAAGACAATAGTTGTTGATCCCACATGGGGTTTTACCCCCGAGGCTACGCTATTCAGAGTGGATACTTAGATGCTTGACCTCACTGGCTCCACCCTCGGCACTCACTTCTCAGGTTAGCCAAGCATCAGTCCCCACAAAAACTCCCCGTGGTGAACTTTGTATCTCTACTAAGAACCGTATGAGTGTGGGCCGCTACCAGAGGTCTGACCTCCTGCCCCAACAACTAGAAGGATTTGGGCTTCTAAAACAAAAAGGTGCTAGTAAGGGCATCCACTCGTGTGGCCATACATGCAGCACTTTCAGCTCTGTAAATACAGAAGGCTCCCAGCCGGTAGGGGTTACGCCCTACAAATGATCAAATAAATTTGATCAAACGGGTTTATGGGGAGACATAGTGTCAGTATGAACTAATCAGCACACGTTATTCATAGTTTTCACCATGAATACATTAAATGAATTCAACCACCAAACCCTAGCCTAACAACAACAAAGATCCACCATAACATATGAAGATTACCTAAGACAATGCAAATCAAATGAAATCACAAAGATTATACCATTACATGTCCAATAGGGTTTTGATCTCCATTCTTCCTATCTCCATTGATCTTGCTTGATATATTTGCTCTTAGATTTTATGTGCACAAGAGCTCAACAAAGAACGGAATGTGGTTGCAAGTAGGATCATAGTATAGTCAAGTCCTTAAGATCAATGATTAGGGTTTGATAATGAAGAAAGCATCTCCTTAAATAGAAGACACAATATGAAATGGAGGGATAAGATTGAGAGGTGTAAAAAGGAGGTCGGCTAGGATTAGAGGGTAGGTAAAAGAAATAATAAAATAGTGAAAGAGGTAGGTAGTGTAGGAATTAAGAGATGAATGACATGTGTCATGTGTAGAAAAAGTTAATGAATTAATTAAATAAATAAAGATTTATTTAATTAATAGAAGAAATGAGATCAATTAAATAAATAAATATTTATTTAATTTAGGAAAAGGATAATTTAAATAAATAAATGTATTTATTCAAATGAGAAATAAGGCTAGAAGAGGATAAATGAATTAATTAAATAAATAAGATTTATTTAATTAATATAAGAATTAGGCTTAGATAATTAAATAAATAAAATATTTATTTAATTAAACATGACAATTTTAGGTGTCTACAATATTTAATTAAATTTACAATGTTTAATTCTAGACAAAGTTCTCACAAATGTGTTCAATACCCACATTTGGGCCGAAATCCACCCTAAGCCGTTGATCTTTGCTCATCTGACGGACGATGATACCTGTTGAGAACTTGAGTGTTATCAGATGTCGTCGGTCCCATAATAAGAGACATTTAAATTTTAAAGATGTGCAAACTGCAATAGTTTGAGATAACTATTAAATATAATGTTAATATTATTTGTAAAAATTTGAAATTCAAAAATAGTATAAAACATGAAACTTAGATTCTAGAATAAAATAAATAACTAAATAAAAATATAAATTTTGATATACAATTTGAAAGGTAAAAGTTTAATATAAAAAAGAAAACATTCAATATTAAATCTAAAATATTAATTTAAAGTTTAACAAAATTCTTTGAAAATATGTTTACGATATATAATTTTAAAAAATAGTTTAATGGTTAGTGCAGGATCAAGGGGGGCCAAAAAGTGGCGATGTGAAAAAAATAGCCTTCCTCACTTGCCTAAAAATGCGAAAATCCGTGTTGACTTTTTGCTTGGCCTGGGTGTCAGTACACCTTGGCCTTGTAACTACTTATGCAAATCGGATATCCGATTTGCATTTGTAATTTTAATTTAAAAAATATATTATATGTTACATATTATATAATATATAATATATATAATGTAATAATATATTATATAATATATTATTACATTATATATATTATATAATATATTATTATATTATATTATATTATATTATAATATTATATTATATTATATTATAATATAATAATATATTATGTAATACATATTGTATAATACAATATTATATTATATTATATTATATTATATTATATTATATTATATTATATAATATTATATCATATTATATATAATATAATATAATATTATATTATATTATGTTATATTATATATAATATAATACAACACATATTATATAATATAATAATATATTATATAATATATTATTATATTATATATGTTATTTAAAAATAATTTAAGTATAAAAATCGGATATCCAATTTTTTGAGACTTTTATATTTCGACAGTGACAGATCGTGAGTCATTTTTAACTCACGGGTTGCGCGATTTCATCAAAATCCGATATCCAGTGTTTTGGCAAAAAATTGCTAAAAAATAGATTGAGAGGTAAGAATTTTATTGTTTTCAATCATTTTCATTCATTTTTGGATTTTTTGTTAATGTTTATTTGATTTTTCATTGAAAATATGGTTTTTTCATATGTAAACTTGGGTTTTTCATATGAAAACTAGATTTTTTTAAATCAAATACCTAATTGTTTAAATTTGTTAACTAAATTTAATTGTTTACATTCAATTAGGTTAAAAATGGGGGATAACAATGAAAACCCTGACCAACCACAACTGCAACAACCAAACCCTCATTTGCCAAACCCCCCCTCAATTCAGGATTTGATTGCACAAAATTTGAATGAATTGAGGGGGATTGCAGAAGTATATTGTAGGATCCCTCATCTAAACCCAATGTTTGATCCTCTCACGTCGATCATAAAAAGTATGGAAACCATGACTGAGGAGCACAATGCCGCTCTTTTGTTGTGAGATTCTATGAGGGAAAAATATGCAGATGGCTTGTCTTATAAGGATATCAAGGATCTCGAGATATCCAAAGCTGAAATCGCCTCATTGTTTGTCAATCCCCATATTGGTCAGCCCGTAGATCCCAAAAAAATGAATCTTTCTATTAAATGGTGCACAAATGATGGGATTGTGAAAAACTTTTGGGATCGTTGGTGGATGGTTTTCAACAAACCACCCAACAACAATCTTGATATCCCCTTCTATTTCATAAAAAAATTGTATGCTGAGTTTGTTTTAAACAAACATGTGAACTACTTTGACATCCAACCTTTCGAAGGTGTAGGTTTAGGTATGCCCCAAAATAGACCTAGAGTAGTCAGAGTAGTCCAGGGCCCATATGTCCCCCTCCTCCTGTTGATCCCCCACCTACAGTGCAGCATCTTGATATCATTTGTGAGGTGGCTTCACGGACCATATCGGCTATTCACTCTTTGAGTAGCCTTTTGGTTTCTCAAGTTGCGTCAGTAGCTCAGCCTACTCTTGATGGTAGTGGTGCATCCAGTGCCATTGACACACCATCCTCAGCTCCACACATATGCATGCCCCATAGTTGTGTCATGTGTAGGCACATATGCTTGGGTCCAATTGGACAGCCTGTTGATCCTCCTATGGACAGTGCAGATTATGAGGTGCATGAGATGCATGATGCACTAGATGTTATTACACAGATTGGAGGATACCCTGGGGAGTCCTCACATGCTAGAGGCGAGGAGGCACCATCATCATACATTGATGATGTAGTGGTAAGATTTGTATTTTAGCAGTTCATGTTATATTTTAATTAAATATTTATAAATTAGATAATATTAAGTACTAATTTTTATTTACATGGTCTATTTAATAGTTGATGACCAAGGATGAGTTGAGACAGATTCAAGAGGGCACCTTGTCGGCCATTTCATTTGGCCTTGATAGCTTGACAGTACATATATTATTGCACCTAGTCATTTGTATTTTATTGTACATACATGCTCATCATTTATATTGGTATTAATTAGATTACGTAGTAACTTGCATGTATATCTTATTTTACTCTTGTAGGGCACAAGCATCACGAGTGCAGGGCAGTGTGATTTAGGATCTGGTAGTGTAGTTGGAGACAAGGGAAAGGTAATTGAATGCAAATATGATTGAATGGATAGTTTAAATAGCTTATAGTGATTATACATGTCTAGACATAGATTGATAGTTTCATATACTTGTTGTGTATATATAGAGAGAATTCTTGGCTTCACATCTTTGATGACTACACCTAGTATACCTGAAGAAGAAGAAGAAGAAACGCCTCGAGTAGATGTGTGTTTATTTTATTTTTTGATTAGTAGATATAATTTATTATTATCAGTGACAATTATATGCTAACTTTTATCAATGTCATGTTTCTGAACATATGTAGGTTGTGTATCAAAATATTCAAAACATACCTCCTCTACCAAAGACATACATCAAGAGACCTGCAAAGCTAAAGAGAAAACATGGAGATCAGGTAAACATGAATAGTTCAATTATAGTTCATTTTTATGTTAACTTTTCGAATGTGAATTATATAATATAACTAATATTAATCATGGTTTGTTTTTCTTGTGCAAGATCCTTCAGAGCCGAGCAGTGTGGCGAAGAGGATTGATTTTGATGATCCATCAACAGCTTAGGATGTTATAGATAGTTTTGGGATGCTTACATGTCTAGTTGGCATGTATATTTTGTATATGGACATACATTCACCTATTTAGACATACATTTTGTTTCAGTTGGCGTTTATGCCATATTTGTGTATGGACATACATTTGTAATCATTTGACATTTTTATATATATAGAAGTTGATATTCGATCATATAAATTGTTGCTCATCTGTGCGTGGTGTTATCATGGAAATCTTTAATCTTCATTCAAATAATTAACAATGGTTAATAATGGCTATTTAATGAACAATACAATTCATTTCATTTCATCGTAAGTGTTGTTTTTATAATGAACAATACAATTCATTTAATCAACAATACAATACAATTCATTCAATGAACAATACAATTCATGAACAATACAATTCATTTAATGAAAAATACAATACAATTCATTTAATGAACAATACTTTATACAATTCATTATTACCTTATGCATGGTCCTATTTTGCCCCCCACCTCAGTCGAATGCTCGGGGGTTTTATTAGGGCAGCAATTTTTTGGTTGACGAAAAAATCGTCAGTCTCACTCAATCGAATGTTGTTGCATGGCTGATTTATCATTCTACTCATTGTGATGATGAACCATCAGCTCTGACATGTCCAGTTAGGCATTATTACCCTACGCATGATCCTATTCCCCCCCCCCCCCACTCAATCCAATGCTCAGGGTCATACCCTACCAACGTCGTCCCTTGAGTGCCCTAAGTGCTCAAAATTATCAAACATTGATGGGCCCTAACTTGGAATCTGTGGCACCTGCGAATAATCCATTTGAACCTATGGGGCCATGAGAGGGGTCCCTAAAAAAGCCTATCTCGATTTTTCAAGTTTCCCTACAGTTTTATTAGGGCAGCAATTTTTTTGTTGGTGAAAAAATTGTCAGTTTCACTCAATTGAATGTTGTCACGTGGCCGATTTCTCGTTCTGCTCGTCACAATGATGAACCGTCAGCTCTAACATGTCCAATTAGGCATTATTACCCTACGCATGCTCCTATTTCCCCCCCCACTCGATCCAACACTCGGGGTCATACCCTATCGGTGTCGTCCCTTGAGTGCCCTAAGTGCTCAAAATTGTCAAACTTTGATGGGCCCTAACTCAGAATCCATGGCACCTACAAATGATCCGTTTGAACCTATGGGGCCATGAGAGGGGTCCCTACAAAAGCCTATCTCAGTTTTTCAAGTTTCCCTATGATTTTATTAGGGCAGCAATTTTTTTGTTGGCAAAAAAATCATCAGTCTCACTCAATCGAATGTTGTTGCATAGCTGATTTCTCATTTTGCTCATCCTGATGATGAACCGTCGACTTTGACATGTCTAGTTAGGCATTATTACCCTACGCATGATCCTATTTTTCCCCCCACTTGATCCAACGCTTGGGGTCATACCCTACCGGCATTGTCCCTTGAGTGCCCTAAGTGCTCAAAATTATCAAACGTTGATGGGCCCTAACTCAGAATCTATGGCACCTGTGAACAATCTGTTTGAACCTATGGGGCCATGAGAGGGGTCCCTACAAAAGCCTATCTCATTTTTTCAAGTTTCCCTATGGTTTTATTAGGGCAACAATTTTTCTGTTGACAAAAAAATCGTCAGTCTCACTCAATCGAATGTTGTCGCGTGGCCGGTTTCTTGTTTTTCTCATCGCGATGATGAACCGTTGGCTCTAACATGTCCAATTAGGAATTATTACCCTATGTATGCTCCTATTTTTCCCTCCCAGTTGATCCAACGCTCGGGGTCATACCCTACCGACGTCATCCCTTGAGTGCCCTAAGTGCTCAAAATTGTCAAAATTTGACGGGCCCTAACTCAGAATCTGTGGCACTTACAAATGATCCGTTTGAACCTATAGGGCTATGAGAGGGGTCCCTAGAAAAGCCTATCTTAGTTTTTCAAGTTTCCCTATGATTTTATTAGGGCAGCAATTTTTCTGTTGGCAAAAAAATCGTCAGTCTCACTCAATCGAATGTTGTCGCGTGGCTGATTTCTTGTTCTGCTTGTCCTGATGACAAACCATCAGCTCCAACATGTCTATTTAGGTATTATTACCCTATGCATGCTCCTATTTTTCCCCCCCACTCGATCCAACGCTCGAGGTCATACCCTACCGGCGTCATCCCTTGAGCGCCCTAAGTGCTCAAAATTGTCAAACTTTGACAGGCCCTAAACTCAGAATCCGTGGCACTTTCAAATGATCCATTTGAACCTATGGGGCCATGAGAGGGGCCCCTACAAAAGCGTATCTCATTTTTTCAATTTTCCCTATGGTTTTATTAGGACAACAATTTTTTTGTTGGCAAAAAAATCATCAGTCTCACTCAATCGAATGTTGTCACGTGGCCGATTTCTCATTTTGCTCATCACGATGAAGAACCATCAGCTCCAACATGTCCAGTTAGGCATTATTACCCTACGCATGCTCCTATTCCACCCCCCCCACTCTATCCAATGCTCGGGGTCATACCCTACCAGCGTCGTCCCTCGAGCGCCATAAGTGCTCAAAATTGTCAAACTTTGATGAGCCCTAACTTGAAATATGTGGCACCTATGAATGATCCATTTAAACCTATGAGGCCATGAGAGGGGTCCCTACAAAAGCCTATCTCGGTTTTTCAAGTTTCCCTACGGTTTTATTAGGGCAGCAATTTTTCTATTGGCGAAAAAATTGTCAGTCTCACTCAATCAAATGTTGTCGCATGGCCGATTTCTCGTTCTGCTCATCGCGATGATGAACCATCGGCTCCAACATGTCCAGTTAGGTATTATTACCCTACACATGCTCCTATTTTGCCCCCCCACTCGATCCAATGCTTGGGGTCATACCCTACTAGCGTCGTCCCTTGAGCGCCCTAAGTGCTCAAAATTGTCAAACTTTGATGGGCCCTAACTCAGAATTTGTGGCACCTACAAATGATCCATTTGAACCTATGGGGCCATGAGAGGGGTCCCTACAAAAGCCTATCTTGGTTTTTCAAGTTTCCCTATGGTTTTATTGGGGCAACAATTTTTCTATTGGTAAAAAAATTGTCAGTCTCACTCAATCGAATGTTGTCGCGTGGCCAATTTCTTGTTCTGCTCATTGCGATGATGAACTGTCTGCTCTGAGATGTCCAGTTAGGCATTATTGCCCTACGCATGATCCTATTTTG
The DNA here is from genome assembly GCF_030272615.1 of Cryptomeria japonica. Lineage (NCBI taxonomy): Eukaryota > Viridiplantae > Streptophyta > Pinopsida > Cupressales > Cupressaceae > Cryptomeria > Cryptomeria japonica. The sequence continues at coordinate 237,293,940 of NC_081409.1, forward strand.
GCCCCCCACTCAATCCAACACTCGAGGTCATACCCTACCGGCGTCATATACCCTACTCTATCTATGAAGGGATATGCAAACATGATTTTTTTTTCATTATCAATACAACTACACCAATGTACTCATGTATAGATACATGGAAATTATCATCAATATAACTAAACCAAATTGCTCATGGACATTGTATATCATCATAACAATGTTACATCAATTCACATCCATATACAAATACAACATCCCACTTCATCTGCATCAAACATCCTCATGTCCTAAGAGAAAAGCTTACGTACAGCAATGCTTGCATATAAATGAAGACCAAAATAAGTAACCTTTTTATGCGGAATGAATGTGCTACAAGAAACAAATTATAACACTTAATACAAATTAGTTTGGCAAACTATAAATAGATCATTTCAAACATTTTTAAGATGCACAAGATTGTATAATTATGAAACTTACCAATTTCTCTACAAAGTATACAAGCATAACTTTGAAGAAAGACACATGTTGATTAAAACCCTTCTCACTGTATTTCTCTGCATGGTTGAAGACGATGGTAGATATGGTCATTTCTAAATAGCAATACATTCACTTGACTTAATGTTTATGCACAAAATATTATCTCAATAATGCACAAAAGAATATGTACCATCACCAAGAGAGGGTCTTATCAATGGCGAATGATCTAGCATGAACCTGTATATCATCAAAAATCATAATGTGATGTACTATTGTATATCATCAATAAAGACCTTCATGAGCATAAAGGTTTTGCGATAATTATATCATCAAAAATTGTAAAACTCATCAAATACATGATAATAAGCCGTGTTGCAAAAATACGTCCCTTCTGATTATATCGTGTACTTGCTATGTGCATGCAAAAACTGTGTTGCCAAAAAAAATGTTCATCAATAGACCTGCATTTTGAAGACATCCTTAATATACACATAACAAACTTGATCATTAAGATTTAATTATCATTGTTCGAAATGAAATGCATGATAAAAAAAATAAGGCACCATTAAAGACCTACTACTCAAGTGTGCCTGAAGGGTCATCTCTTTATTTAAGAGTATCCAGTATTGCTTCATGATCAACAGTAGTCACTGTCCATAGCTCTTTGGTCTTCAGTTTTGCTTGATGCTTCAACAACTTGACATTTGTAGCTATAATAAGGTGTGAATACATTATAATGGTTTTGTGTCTCTCATAGTCTTCAAATGCAGGTATGCCATTCTTTCTAATCATGTATGTTTGCAACCAAGTTCCCACAACAACAACTGAACCTATAGGATATGTGAACTTGTCATCATCTGTCACTAGTTGTGTTAGCTTTTTTTTCCTTGTACACATCTTGCCAACCAATATTCTGATCTCTCTTCATTCCCTTGCGGTGCAACAACTGCAAAAACATGTCTTGGCTGTACAAGATCTGATAGACGATCATACTCAAGTGAACTTTCCATGTCATCGTTTGACAAGGATATTGTTTGAGATAAAGGAGTTAGATAGTGGGGAACCCATGTATCAACCCACTCACTTGACTCGCACTGATCCCAATCACACCAAACACAACTTTGACAAAAACAAGCCAATGCTCATGTCCAAATGGTTCATGTACTTGCATCTGAGCTAAGAAATGAATGCATCTTTGAAGAATCTTTAATTGTTTGACAATCCAATCTATCTCCCATTGTTCCCTCCTCAACCAACCAAAAGAATCTGCTCACTACTGAATCAAGAGTACCTCCATGTGACAATGCTCAACTACACCAATCAATAATAGAACGTGCATCAGACAAATTTGTACTTGAAATCCTCAATTGCTCCTTAACTAGAGCTCTCTTCAAACATGCACCTACTCCATCATGCTCTCCCTTCCCATGCCCTACCTTAAAAAAATACCAAATATGAGGTATACACCTCTCCACATGCATTCTACTCAACCAATAAAACATATTGGCATTCTTGAATTGACCCATACAGTTATCTGACCATATTATATGTTGGTCAATTGCAATATCTTTCTCATGCAAGAACTCAAAAAAATTCTCAAAAGAATGTTGCACATACTCGGAGGAGTGTGATCTATCATCACTCATATAAAAATGATACTCCCTGATTATCTTCCTATCCTCTTCTGTACTATTAGAAGCATGTCTATATGTAATGTGAACAAAAATAGCAATCTGGACTGAATTGTAGTACTGAGACTATACCTCATTATGTGGTTGCAATGTATAGTTCTCTACAAAATCAACCACCGATACAATAGTGCCAATTGAGAAAGAGTTCTTACACATCCTGAACTATTGATCCAACCACTGAGACCTATGGGTGTGCCTTGCATACTTGTAGAAAAGATTTTCCTTAAAATCCAAAATAAAATCAGCAATACTCACTTCTCTTGAGACTAATTCGCATCTAGAACCTTCACCTCCACTCTTCAAAGTATATTTCACTGTCTCGTATCTTTTTTTCTAAACATAATTATTTCCAAACTCATGTTCACTGCCCTCATGAAAACATGAAACAAACTTTGACAACCCACCGCATTTTGAGCACTTCTCATTCAAACAATCATTTCTATAGAAATAGCAGCCATCATCTCTAGTGCATAAAAATAGATCTTGCAAGTCTCTTGATGATCAAGGAAATAGGATTCCACCACACTCTTGCAACATCTCATTAGTATCCATCATAGAATGAATATGACATAAAAGTTCATGGTACATTGAAAACTCCATATGGTACTTGCAACAACAGGTATTGTGAATCTTAAGAGGAACACAATAAAATGGTTTCAAAGATTCAAAGGCCATTTGTGATATTTGCAAAGTTGGATGTAATTCACAAAAAAATTTGTACAACATTGTTTGGCTTGATTCCAAGAAATGTTTGGCATGCGGTGTGCGGTCTCAGTTGCCGATTCTTAATTTCAAAACGTCCTTTACATTGAGTGACACTCTAGAATTAGAGTGCCAAAATTGTTGAATCTCTTCCTTCACATTGTCAGTCAATTTTCTATCAACACGTGGAAGCCTCCCACCAAATGCCCATGTATCTTGTTGAAGTGGATCGTCAAGTCTTTGTCTTCGTGCAAGTGCTCTATCCAAAGTTTTACGGTTTATGTTAAAATCAACACAAGTTTGTCTCATTTGACGACCCTTCCTCAATTGATGGCTTATTAAGGAGGTTGTAATCACTCTTCGAGCGACTCTCTTATATCTTTCTTTGGTATTCTTTCCAATAGAATTGAGAGCATCAAATAGATTTTTTGCAATAATAGAATTTCTCTCCATCTTCTTGTTCATATGAATCTTCAATTTTTTTAACAATGGTCTCATCTTTATCATCTTTAGCAATTGAACAAAGAGTTGTCATTGCTCGATCAATGTCTTATTGCTAAAATTTTGGTTGAAAAGTTGTGTAGCCCACAACTAAATGGTTCTTGTTGACCTCTCGCCTTCAAGATTCACAATAATGTTCTCATCGATTTCAAATAACCATTTTGGGGTTCTTGAAGGTCTTGGATTTGGAATTTGTCTTTCATCCATGAGAGGGTCTTCATTTCTAAAGTAATTAGGTGTTACATATGGTTCACTTGGTTGAGCAATTCCACCTTCAATGTTAAAGTTTTCCACATTTTCACCTCCTATGTCAAGATTTTCCACATGTTGAGCATTTTCATTATCACTTCCAACATTTTCAAAATTTTCAAAATTTTCACTTTCAAAATCTACATTTTCATTTTCAATAACTTGTGGCACATTTTCAAATTCAATTTCTTCTTCAATTGAAGTAACATTAGCAATATTTAACATACCTTGTCTTCTCCTCCTATGACATTCTCTATCTCTTTCTCTATACACTTCAATTTGGTCATTTGAAAGTTTTCTTTTGCGTTTAGACTTCCAACGACTACTACTCCCCATTTCCCTCCACACATGCTCCTTCATGATTGATAATGTAAGTTTTCACTTTAAGAATCTCCCAAAAGCACAAATTTGTCTCTAGCTGTCTGAAAACCCGTGATCCTCGATAGAAAATAGAATATGCAGACTGTGTGCCGTTGGAATCTACAAAATGGCCCACAAACCCTTTTTTTCCTGGTTTTTTGTACTAAAATTGAATATCTGATTTTAGTAAAAAAATTTGTGGTCCCCAAAAGTTTTCTCGTTGCCGCCATTTATTTAGTAAACTGCCACATGGCAGAAATCCGATATCCAATTAAATCGGATATCAGATTTTATTAGTCATATTTTAGAGAGAGAGAGAGAGAAGGAGAGGGAGAGAGGGATAAAGAGAGAGAGAGAGAGGAGAGGGAGAGAGAGAGAGAGAGAGAGCATATGACCCCTAATGACATGATTTGGTGTCTTAAGGGGTCCTATGGTGTCGTTAGGGGTCATATGGTGCCCATAGGTGTCATATGGTGTCTTCGAACACCATAGGACCCCTTAGGACACAATATGACCCAAAGCGACCCAATATGGTGTCATTAGGGGTCATATGGTGTCATTAGGGGGCATATGGTGTCCTAAGAGGTCATAAGGGTTCATGGGACACCATATGACCCCTTAGGACACCATATGACCCCTAATGACATGATTTGGTGTCTTAAGGGGTCCTATGTTGTCCATAGGGGTCATATGGTGTCTTGGGACACCATACGACCTGATATGACACTGTTATGGACACCATATGACCCCTAACGACACCATAGGACCACTTAAGACACCAAATCATGTCATTAGGGGTCATATGGTGCCCTAAGGGGTTGTAGGCCATAATATGACCCCTTAGGACACAATATGACCCAAAGCGACCCAATATGGTGTCATTAGGGGTCATATGGTGTCCTAAGAGGTCATAAGGGTTCATGGGACACCATATGACCCCTAGCGACATGATTTAGTGTCTTAAGGGGTCCTATGGTGTCCCAAGACACCATATGACCTCTATGGACACCATATGACCCCTAACGACACCATAGGACCCCTTAAGACACCAAATCATGTCGTTAGGGGTCATATTGTATCCTATGACCCCTTAGGACCCATATAACCCCTAACAACATGATTTAGTTTCTTAAGGGGTCCTATGGTGTCATTAGGGGTCATATGGTGTCCATAGGGGTCATATGGTGTCTTGGGACACCATAGGACCTCTTAAGACACAAAATTGTGTCGTTAGGGGTCATATTATGCCCTAATCTCCCTCTCCCTCTCCCTTTCCCTCTCTCTCTCCCCTAATCTCTCTCTATCCCTCTCCCCTAATCTCTCCATCTATCTCTCTCCCCTAATATCTCTCTATCTCTCTCTCTCTCTCCCCCCTCCCCATCTCTCTCCCTCTGTCTCTCTATCTCTCTCCCCTAATCTCTCCACTAATCTCTCTCTCTCTCTCTCTCCAATAATCTCTTTATCTCTCTCTACCTTCCCTCCCCTCCCTCCCTCTCTCTCTCTCCATCTCTCTCTCTCTCTCTCTCTCTCTCTCTCTCTCTCTCTCTCTCTCTCCCTCCCTCCCTCCCTCCCTCCCCCTACCCATCTCTCCCTTCCCCCTCCACATCTCTCTCTCTCTCCCCCCACTCCCCTCTCTCTCTCTCTCTCCCTCTCTCTCTCTCCCTCTCTCTCTCTCTCTCCTTCTCTCTCCTTCTCTCTCTCTCTCTAAAATATGACTAATAAAATTTGATATCGGATTTTATCAGATATCAGATTTCTGCCATTGCCATTAATGTGGTAGTTCAATAAATAAAAGGCAGCAATAGGAAAAGTTTTGGGGACCACAAATTTATATATTAAAATCGGATATCCGATTTTTGTAGTCAAATTTTCAAATTTCAGCTCGGGAATGCTTTGGTATTTGTCTTGGAAGTGACAAGCCTGGAAAGTCAACTGAAAAAACGTGTTTTTCAATATTCCTTGATTTTCCAGACTTTACACTGGTGGCTAACGACTTTTTTTGTAGCCAAAATTGATAAAACAAAAAGGGTTTTTTAAGGACATTCCTAGCTTTCCAACAATATAAGGCTTGTCTTATTTTGACTTTAATAAATAATTATTATTTATTTTCTAATTGAATTCTAACAATAGTCCTGATTGATATACTAATTGAAAAACACTCATAACTTTCAAACAATATAACATTTTTTGAATCCGAAACATGCGTCACATCCTATGCTTCGTCTACTATAGGGAAAAATTTAAAAAAATTAAATTTCATAAGGTTTTGACCAAGTTAAGGTGGTCAAACGTAGGAGTTTCTGAATTTCTGAAAAGCTGTAGTAAAAAAATCATAAATAATTATTTACTTTATAAAAAAATTCAAAAAAATATGTGTCACATCCAAACATGAGTCTAATACTTATATTATAAATATTATAAAAAAATATTATGATTTGATTGTGATTAGGGTGGTCAAACATACATCTACTTCTTATTTTTTTCCTAAAATTTTAGTACCACTGCATTGAAATTTGAAATTTTCATCAAATAGGATTTTTTTTTTCCAAAAAACAACTAGTAGCTTAGAAACTAAATTCAATTTTCTATATATTCTTCTTACATATTTTAAAAATAATGTTCACAACTTATTCAAATTTTCATGTCAATTTACATAACTCTGATTTTCTAAAATTTCATTGCCACTTAAGGGCCTATTTTGGCACACCATGATCCTGCACATACCCTTAAAAATATATATAAATGTTCAACATAAATTTAGTGTGTTAATTTAAAAAAATGTACAGTCCTCAACCTGTTAAGGCGAGCACATTTGGAAAGTACAAATGCCAAGGTGGCGATTAATTGTTGCAGAAGGAATTGTCTGTGGGACTGGGAAGAGGCGACCTAGCGGGATAGTGAGACTGAGTGAGTGGCCTATCGGCAATGAACTAGTTTTTTTGTCTGCTTGTTATAAGTTGTGGGTAGTATGATTTTCTCTCTGTCTGCGTTTATGCATGAATGACTACAAATTTTGTATCTTGAAACTTTTGAATTAATAGAATGAAAAAACCTTTACCGATAAACTTTTGTATCTTGAAACTTTTGAAATTTTGTATTTCGACTGACTGTATATTTATAAAATTATAATCAACCATATTCAATGTACAAATAATTAATGGAACAAACTGATTTTTTTTTTATAGAATTACATAAAAAAGATCACAGTATTAAATTTATTTCCATTGTTTAACAAATAATTGAAATAACGTAGCTCATATACCAAAAACATTTGAAAGAAATTAATTAATAAAACTGAAATAGAATCATAGAAAGCATTTTTATATCCATAAGGCTGTAAGAGGCAAACTGAAACATACTGGAATTTGAAAAATTATCATTAATATTTATGCTTTTGAAATTTACAATTTTTTCATTTGAGACTTAAGTCCCCCAAAAACTTGAAAGCCAAAATGAGTGAGCCACTGTCATTCAGCTTGTTAGGGTTCGAGGACATAGGAAAAAAAAACTATAGGTGGGCGGGGCTAGGGCACAGGCAGTGGAATTGTTTACAATTTTTCCCTAAGAATCTGGCCCTCCTTCCATGTAGAATTTTTTAGACAGCATAAGTTGAGAGAATTCTTCAAGCCACATGTAGTTTGGAAAGTGGTCCAAGAGGAACCATTTTCAGAGGAAGTCCCTGCCAATTCGTGCCTATTTTTTGTGACATGTCAGTTGCTCCGCATTCAAGTTTAGGAGAAACAGTTTCCTGGCCACTGGCACTGCTTAGTCAGGGAGGAGAAGCTTGGATAATTCACTCACCCAAGGGATCCCCACCCCTACTTCTGCAAGGATGACAAGAGTAATGTCATCTCCAAGGAAGTGTTCCTTAAAAACCTTCCTCAACAACATCAACATATCCACCTTGTCTCCTCCTAGGTCCAGAAGAGACGCTAAGAAGCGGGATGTAATGTTCGTGTTAACATGGTATCTATTTTCATTTTGCAGAAACTCTTGGCCCAACACCATCCGCACAGCCTCATTGGTGAACAACCCAACCTCATTGCAGACTGATTGGAGGGTTAGGTCTCTAATGGAATCCAGAAAGGCCCTTTGGTCCTCTGCAAAAATGCTTCTCAAGCGGATGGGAGTGTCCATCTTGAGAAAATAGATTAACAAATTAAACAACCTGGTTACCTGAGCCTATAAACCTAAAATACCGTGAGCTAAAGCTCCGATGATTTAAATACCAAATGGCAAAGGCTAATTGAAGATGAAAGAAGCAGAGATCGTATATAAATTGTTGAAGCTCTTGATTGTAATAATTACTTCTTTAACCATATTAACTGCTATAATTTTTTTTAAATCTTTCGTATCTCTGCAAATCTTTCTCATAAATGCACTATTGTGCCCATAAATGCACTATTGTGCGAAAATGGAAACAGCTATGAACCAGTACCAAATTGGCAAGTATCACATTGGAAGTCGTGGGGATAGAGTGGATTGTCATAAGTGAATAGATATATATTAAATGAATAAAATTATCGATTGTGATTCGTGGCATTTGATACGTGTCTATTGAATCCAATTCCATTCTGGGCACTTTCTGGTGATCTATGTTCTCTTCAGAAAATTGGGCCAAAATAAAACTTCAGCCATTGATCTATGATCATCAGACGGTTTAAAATCATTGATAGATTTTAGGTATGTGTCACCCTTCACATGTCAAAGAGGCTGCGCTTATTGATACATCGTGTAGAGTCCGGACTCATTGTATTATGAATTTATGTGATGTCATGTATTGATGTGATGTGACGTGCCTTGTTTATTAATGGCAATGAATTCATGAAATCACCAATAAATTATATATTTTTCCATAAATAACAAAATATTTGCCAATACATTTAAATAATTTTCAAGCGGTGGATAAAAATCGCCAATACATTTAAATAATTTTTCCTTCGGAGTAAAATTTTTTTCTCATACAATTATATATTTGTTCCTTTTAACAAAAATTATTCGCCTCCCATAATAAATATTTCCCCATAGACCAAGGTATTATTCGCCAGAAATTTATGGAATTATCGTACCCTAGAAAAAAATTCCCAATACAAAATATTTTTTTTCCCCATTTAAAAAAAAAATTTCGCCATCGATATGAAAATTCCCCCCTAAAAATAAAGTCTATTTCACTAGGATTTTACATAGTTGCTCAGGGGGTGGTTTCTTAAAGTTATCCCTGCTTGAGTCACCTGGTTAGAGGATTTTCAATAAGCCTGTTAAAGCTACCTGGCAAAGGGATTTTCCTACTATTGAAATGGTTAGAAGACAACAGGTAAAGCTCTGATCTGATAACAACACTACATGCTAAGGCAGATCCTTTTCACCTCCTCTAATCTACAATCACACTCTACAGTTTTCCACTCCTCTACTCTGCAATCACACTCTATAGTTTTCCATTCACTGGTCTGGCAAGTATCTCATCACTCAGATACAAACACAAACAATATCAAAACACATAGACCTTATAGACAACAATTAGGTCAGTAGCATAAACCCTAAACCCTAAGCATTTTAGGTTTACAATTACAAGCGGTCCAATCCTAACCCTGCAAACACTTTGCATAGAATAAAATAATCTCAAACGGATCACAAGTCATTCTGCATCATCCATTCTTCACCGCATATAGAAATTAGTAACCCATCACACTCTCTTCACATACCACTAAGAAAAATGTTCATTCCTGAGGCAGACATTTAATGCAATCGATCTTCACATACAAGATCCTCAAGGAAATCCTTCACATGCACAAAAATGACATGGAATCTCAATCTCATTCTTATCTCTTAGCTAACTCATCATAGAATGTCACTAGTTGCATTGCACAAGCTAGATTTCCAAACCAGAAACCCTAGAGTTGAGACTACCAATCAGTAGTCACACTTAGTGAAACCCTGACACCGGTTCACTTCATCTCTTCATACCGGTTCTCCAAATTGAACATCATTAACAACTTCTTCCAATCTTCATACTGTCTCACTTGCACTTATTGACATCAATGACAACATACATTATCATCATATGATCATATCGGTTCATCATATGCCAACAATCTCCCCCTTTGGCATTGATGGCAATACTCAGTGTAGCATTGCAACTATAAACATCATAGAGTAGTGCAACTATAACATATATCTTCATCATCAAATATCTTCTCCCATATCATACATTATTAGATATCTTCTCCCCCTTTGACAACAATGCCAAAGTGGAGGCACAAGCTTCCGTTCTCCACTATGCTACTCCCCCTATGGATTACCATCCTTCAACATATCAATCTTGAAATATTTGACATTGTAGTACCTGACTGATGTGGAGCATAAATCTTTAGTTCACTTCATGAAGGGGCAGAACCCCTAGTTCACCTCTTAAATAGGTACATGTAGTTTTCGGTAAGGGCTTAGTGAATATGTCTGCTAGCTGCTTCTTACTGGAAACATATTCTATTACAAAATCTTTGTTTTGAACCTTCTCTCTCAAGAAATGATACTTGAGCTCAATGTGCTTAGTTCTAGCATGCAATACCAGATTCTTGGAAATATTTATTGCACTTGTGTTGTCACAAAATATACTCACCAGTTCAGATATAGGTACTTTGAAACCATCCAATACATGTTTCATCTAGATTGCTTGAGTGCAGTTCATAAATGCTGCCACATACTCCACTTTAGCTGTAGACTGGGAAGTACAACTCTGCTTCTTACTCGTCCATGAGACTAGTCTTCCACCAAGAAAGAACGCTCCACCAGTTGTGCTCTTCCGTTCATTCACATTACCTGCCCAATCTGCATCGATAAATACTTTGAGATTAAAATCACCATTGTATGGATACCACAATCCATAATCAACTATCCCTTTTAGGTATCTAAGAATCCTCTTGACTGCTACCAAGTGGGATTCTCTTGGACTTTTCTAAAAATGGGCCACAATACCCATTGCATGAGCGATATCTGGTCTGCTATGTACCACATAGTGTAGCTTACCGATCATTGACCAATACTCCTCATTCACTAATGTTGAATCATCTTCCTTAGTCAATTTACAACCAGTCACCATCAGTGTACCAACCGGTTTTCTCTCCTCCATGCCAAAGGTCTTCAATACCTATTTGACATACTTGGATTGGGTAATAAAGATACCCTCTTTCATCTGCTAAATCTGTAGACCAATGAATAACTTTATCTCTCCAATCAGAGACATCTCAAACTCTTTCTTCATTTCATCTGCAAATTCATGGCTCATTTCATCATCTCCTCCAAAGATGATGTCATCTACAAACACTTCATAGATCAGAATCTGATCACCTTCAGATTTCAGGGAGATGTTGCTATCCTCACTTGTTCTCTAAAATCCTATCTTCACAAGATGAGAGTGTAACTATTCCTACCATGCCCTTGGTGCTTGTTTCAATCCATACAAGGCCTTGTGTAATCTAAACACCATGTTACTATCTTCTGATAAGGCAAACCCATCCGATTACTCAATATACACTTCCTCTTCTAGGATTCCATTCAAGAACGCAGATTCACATCCATCCGGTATACCTTGAATCCCTTAAATGTTGCAAATGCAAGTAGCATTTGAACACCTTCCAGTCTAGCCACTGGGACAAAAGTTTCTCCATAGTCTTCTCTCTCTTCTTGAGCATATCCCTTGCATACAAGTCTTGCCTTGTTCCTTACAACTGTGCCTTCTTCATTCAGCTTATTCCTAAAGACCCATTTGGTACCTATGAAATTCTTGTATTCTGGTCTGGGTACCAAAGACCATGTTGTATTCTTTTCTATTTGGTCCAACTCCTCTTTCATTGCCTTAATCTAGTCTTCATCTATAAGTGCCTCTCTAGTAGTCTTAGGCTCAAATTCAGAAATCATGCAAGAGTTTTCTTTCACCTTTCTTCTTGTGAGTATCCCTGCATCTTTATCTCCTATGATCTGCTTCAGAACATGATATAGTTTCACATATCTAGGAATGACTCTAGATGGTTCTGCTTTCTTTTCCTCTTCCTCTTCTTCTTCTCCATCTTCTTCTTCACCTACTGCAGCTTCTACCGGTACAGGAACACTGGGGTCTTTGCTTGTTTCTTTCTTAACCGGTTCCTAGAAGGCTACACCTGATTCATCTTCCAATTGCTCACTGCAGGTTTCCTCAGGCTCCTCAGGGGATTCATCAACCCTAACATTGATACTCTCAACAATTTTCTGAGTCCTATTGTTGTAGCACTTGAGAGATTTTCTCTTAGTGGAATATCCCAAAAATATTCCTTCATCACATTTAGCATCAAACTTGCTCAGATGCTCACCTCTCTTGATATAACACTTACTGCCAAATACTTTAAAATAATTCATAGTGGGAGTCTTCCTGGTCTAGTACTCATAAGGGGTTTTATCTTTACCTTTCTTAATGATTACTTGGTTCATAGTATAGACTGCAGTGCTCACTGCTTCTCTCCAAAAAGTTTAAACAACATTTCCTTGGATCAACATTGTTCTGGCCGCTTCAACTACAGTCCTATTATTCCTTTCTGCTATGCCATTCTGTTGTGGTGTCCTTGGGGTAGACAACTGCCTCTTGATAACATTCTCTTCATAGTACATGTTGAATTCATCAGAAGTGAATTCACCTCCTTGATCAGTTCTTAGGCATTTTATCCTTTGACCACTTTCCTTCTCTACTAATGCTCTAAAGGCTTTGAACTTTCCAAATGCCTCATACTTGTCTTTCAAGAATGTGGCCCACATCATTCTTGAGCAATCATCAGTAGGAATAATAAAATACATATCTCCTTGAATACTTCTAGTTTTCATTGGACCACATAGATCGGTATGCACAAGATCAGGTAATTTCTCTGCTGAAAAAGACTTACCTTTGAATGTTGAGGAAGACATCTTCCCAAGTTGGCATTCTTTGCATAAAGAATTCTTTGGTTTGTTCAGCAAAGGCAATCCTCTTACTGCCTTGATCTTACTCGCCTTTATAATGTTATCAAAATTTATATGACAAAGTCTCCTATACCATATCCAACTGTCATCAAACTTCACCATCAGACACCAACTAATCTTGGCATTCAACTGAAACAAGTTACCTCTAATCTTCTTACCAGTGGAAATAAGTTCACCACTCTTTCCAATTATATTGCAAACTCTACCTTTGAACTCCAGAATGAGTCCTTTGTCATTTAGTTGAGCAACACTCAAAAGGTTGTGCTTAAGACCTTCTACCCAATAGACATCATTCGCACTTCAAATCCATTTAGTGAGATGGATCCTTTACCTTTCACCAAGCATGGTGCATTGTTACCAAACCAGACAACACCTCCATCATATTCTTCTAGAGACAAAAAATTTCTCCAGTCACCAGTCATGTGGTGAGAACACCCACTATCAATAATCCACTCATTAGAGTTGTCAATTTGAGAGACAAGGGCTTTCTTGTCACACACTTCTTCCTTTACAGCTACAAACACTATGTCCTCATTCTCTTCATCCTTAGATTCTTCATCAATAACACTTTCATCCACTGCAACAAGACAATTTCTTCTACCTCCTCCTTTATACTTTCTAAACCTCTCTGGTTTATCCTTATTGTCATTGTTAGGATAGTTAATAGCTATATGTCCTATCTTATTGCTGGAAAAACATTTTAAAGGAAGCTTACCTTTGTATTTTCCGGTGCCTTTTGGAAGTCTCTTGGCAAGAAGAGATTCAAACTCCATCAAAATTTCTTCATCATCCATATCTCTGCATTGCTTGGATTCATAACTGGTACTTACTTCTTTTCCTTTTCTGGTTGGTGTAGCAGATGCTCTAAAGGTTGACTCAGTCTTCTGAACACTGCCATCATAGCTATTCAACTCATATGCAGTCAACTTTGCAATGATAGAGTCTAAGGATACCTTGGTTTTATTGATAGACCTTAGCTCTTGAATGGAAACAACTCTGATTGCATAGACTAGTAATAATGATCTCAAAACTTTACTAACAATAGTGGCATCATTAATTGTTCCACCAATGCTCTTGATATCTCCAACCACAGTCTTGATCCTTATGCCATATTGCTGAATGGTCTCTCCTTCAACCATCCTCATGTCTTCAAATTTTCCTCTAAGGCTTTCTTCCTTAGCTTACTTGACATGCTCATCACCACCATAAATGGTTTCCAGTGTGTCCCATACATCCTTAGGAGTGTCCTTATCTTGTACATCAATGAACTCAATATCAGATAGGTTGCTAATAAGAGCTTCCATGACTTGCCCATTTTCTTGAATCTCTCTTTTCTGATCATCAGTTAGAGTGCCAGTGGGCATTACATAGGCATTCTCAACATAGCTCCAGTGTTGAGCACCCAAACTCTTGATATAAATCTTCATTTTGTCCTTCCATATTTTGAAGTTATCTCTATTGAACTTAGGACCTTCCCTTTTCATCATTAAAGCAGGATCTTTTACCTCAAGTGGTTAAGATTATATCACCGAGGACTTGGAGTTGCTCTGATACCAATTGATGAATAATGATGAACAACAAATACCCTAACTGGTATTGAGAGAGGGGGGGTGAATCAGTACAAACAAAAACTTCTACGCAACTTATCAAGTTAAAACAATGCTAACTGGTTGTCTTCATCACTGAACTTAACTATGGCAATACCGGTTAAACACACTAAGACTTCAGATAGCTAAACCAACAAAACTAATATACTCTATTAGAAGTATAGAAATATTATAATGGGGAATGCACATGCATTCAGGCACACTTCTAAGAGCTCACTACTCAAATTACAATAAGGGATTCAACCCTCGAAGGCTCACTTCCTTACAGATCTACTATAATAGATATTTGAAGTGGTTGAACTAATAAATAACATCTACAAATTCCTAGAAATAGTTCCAGTTAAGCTCATATATCAAACTGTACACTTTGCTCTGATATGTTGATCTACTGCAACCCAGAGCATCAATCTTCAACTCACGCATGAAGGACTGCACACACTCAATTACCAATGTTCATCACATATCCACCCATACCAAAAATGACACTATGAATCATTCTTATATATACAAAACATAAAATTAGATCTTCTACAAGCTGGCCCAAAAACACATAACACACAAATGAAACATGTAATACCAAGTTGGCTCAATCCAAACTCAAATGCACATGCGGACCAAAACAGTGTCAGCTAAGACATATTCTGGACCCAAATCACCATTGTGAACATGAAACACCTCCAAGAATTACACCTCAAACATTGGCACATGCTACAATTATCATGAATATCACATAACATGAAGAACACCACTGGAGAAAGAAAAAAATCATTAACACACACAATGATCAATGCAAACCACCAACATAAGTAGAACATGATCTAGAAACATCCACAAGCAACATGAATTGCCACAACAAAAACTGCAACATCACCACTTACTAGAATCTTCATCATCATTATACTGAACCTCAAGAACATCAACTCAACTAACTACCAAAGTGAAAGATACACTTGTGGATCTCCAAATCACAAACCATCTAAATTGAGGACACACCTGAACGTCCCAAACACTCTACCAAATCCACAAAAAAAGATATTACAATTCCAAAGGTAATGTGGAGCACAATCCAAAATACCAAATAACACGAACAATTGAATATCAACCATAATGTCAGATCACAAAACTTGATCAAATCACCATGCAGATCACTAAAACTTCAGCTGAATCAACTAGAGATACTTATCTCGAAACCCATTAAACCACAACAACTCATTTGCAAAACACTGACCAAACTAACTCATCCAATCTAATTGCAACACTGGAATACATAGAATAATATGTTGACATCAATGACAAAACATCATTCTAGCAAACTTCTCAACAATATCCAACTATATAACCCTTTGGTATTGATGGAAACATACGAATGTGAAAAAAATCAATGCAAAGAAAGAAAACAACAACCAATAAACATCCTAAAACTCTCAACAATCTCCCCTTGAGATCAACATAAGATATAGCAATTTTTCACACGACTCTCTCCCCCTTTGACATCAATGCAAAAAGACACATGCAAATCATGATTTTCTCCCCCTTAGTTAATGCATGCAGCTCAACAATATCCAACATAGCTTTTTTATCTCCCTTGACAAACTCAAAAATTTAAACATCTGAACATTGACTATTTCCCCTTTGAGGTCAATATACCAAAAATCACACAGAATGACTATGAATAAACTAACTCCAAAAAATTACACAACCTTGAATACATATACAAAAGAACTCAAATTGCTATCCCAACTACTTTAGATACTCCAAAATAGATATGCTAACTTCTTTCCAAACTCCATAACCCGTTTCTCTATATCCTCAGATGATAAACATGCTTTGAAGATAATTCCACCTTCAGATAGTGTACCTTGAAAATTCATGTGTCTAACAAATCTCTATCGCTAGTAATCATACTCATCAACTTACTTAATCCATTTGTCACTAACTCCTTTCCTGATCTGAACCTTTGTAGTCTTCAAACAAGAGTACTTACCGAACTGATAAGATTTTTCAACTCAAAGATTCTGTTGGACCTCCTCCAAGAACTCTCTCACTACCCCTACAACGCCACTTGCTAATGAGATAGGTATCATAGCATCAATCTCTTCTACTCCACCATCTATTTTGCATCTGCCTTAGACTCCATAGGAATTCCATCTCTAGACTGATCCAGAGGATCTAAATATCCTCAACAACATCCACTGCCTTAGAATTTCCTTCTACAACAACAAAAGAAACACCCTCAGCAACACAAGCTACCTCAATCTTTACTACCTCAAATTTTCTTTTTCTTTCGCTTGGCTTCCTTGACATCTTGTGCAGCTAGTATATCACTTTTCCTTTCCTCTTGGACCACCTTAGCTGAAATCCAATATTCTGCGCATAGCTCTCTACTTCCTTCCATATCTTTTAAGAAATTTCAAGCTCCTTAAATTGCCAATACAACTTAAAAATATCTAATTCACAATCTTTCCAAATAAATACCTTATATGCTAGATTGGGTTTCCTTCACCCAATCACCTTAACAGTCTTGATTTCTTTGAAATATCTCATAGGGCTTGCTTATATGCATCTCCTCAGAAACCAAAGGTGAGAAAAGTGCCTTTATATCTTCCACACACTTAACTTTCTAACACATTAAGTACATTTTTCCCTAAACCTTATGAAAACCCTAAATCACACAATAATCTTTTGCGGACCCTCAAATCTACTTAAAAAATTCTAGAAAACCTTCCAATAAATCAATAATCATCAAATACAACTTCTGCAACCTGTCAGAATTAGGCACAGATCTCAAATAGGGGGTTTTTAGGATTTTAATGATTGCATCCCCCAAGGCTTGTTGCCTTAGTTTAGTTACCAGATGTACTTCCAGCACCAGAATCAGGCATGGATCCACTCCCTGCATCATTATCTCTCTTCTTAACCCATGCCTTCTTCATTTGTTCTCTGATCTCTTCAAATTTCACTTTTCCCTTCCTATCTGCCTTCAAATTCTTGTTCTTGTCTACCAAACCTCTCTTATTCACATTTACGCTTCTGCAATATTTTGCAATATGACCGGATTTGTTGCAAGCATAGAAAACAATATTTCCCTGCATAGGCCTAAAGTTCATCTGATTTCCTCTTGATCTGCATTGATTAGTAACATGTCCAAATCTACCACATGCATAACATCTAACATTCTTTCTATTATGAAAATTGTTCATCACACTTCTACATTCAATTGCCTTATGACCATACTTGTTACATTTGAAACATTGACTGGAGAAAGATGGACCATTATGATTCACTCTATTTTTGCATTGACTAGCTATATGACCAAATTTATTACAAACAAAATAGTTACCATTGAACTTCTAAGCATTAGGTTTCCTTAAAGGAGGCCTTCTTGAATTATTCTTCTATTGTGTTGATTTTGTATTGTCTTGACCAGATTCAGAGCTTTCACCTTTCTCAAATCCAAGACCTTGCTTGTCATCTGCATCCTTCTGGATTTCAAGCATCTCATCAAATCTGGCTGAGTTGATCATGAAATTCTCCTTGCACTCATTAGTAGTAGTAAGTCAATCCCTAAGAATAATAATCTGCCATTGTAATGCTCGCCAAAAATACCCTAGAGAAAATAAGTAATCTAACTAACAAATAGAATTTTTTTTAACATTCAATAGTGCCACACATAATGTTACATGAATGCATAAACATCTTAAGCATAATCATATTCTTAACAACATAATATGCAAGTGGAAACAATAATACAACAACTATCCATCCCTAGGGTACTTCAATGCCATTACTTAACTAACAATAACACATAAGAACATCCATAATCATGGTACAATTAACATCCATTACGTTTAGTTCCTAATCAATTACTTTCTTCCTAACATGAGCATTATGAACCATCAAATATCTAATTTCATTCTAAATCACCAAATCTAATGTTCCTAACTCCCATAATGAATCATCATGAAACTATCTACATATTTCTTCTACAAACGTAACTAGTTTATTTTATCAAGGATAACAATTACGTATCTCATAAATATTACTATCACTACACATATGCAAGATTATAACTGAAAATACTAATCTACTTCCAAATAGGATTCAAACAATTCAAGAATCATTTGTTACTACAAGAATAAACATCAACTACTCATTCTTTTTCCCTAATTTAACATAGGATCTCATTCCCAACATAAGGAATATTCCTACAATATGAATCATATAATAATACACCTTCTTAATCCATTACAAATCATAGCCTCTACATCATCAAGTCCTATTACATAAGAGTACATGGTACAAGCACATAGTTTCTTCTACTGCATCATATCCTAATGCATAATAATACAAGTTATATAAGTGCATATCCTTCTTTCACATTTACAAGTCATCATGATACAATGTTATCTCTAATACATAAAATCAGCTCCATAGATCATCTGCATAATAGAGAACAATAGAAACCATAGCCACACACACTAGCATCCAAAGAAGAACATCCCAATGGAAGAAGGCATCAAACCACCTGACCATGTGGAACCACATAGGAACCACCCCCTGTGCTAGGAGATGACATAGGGTTCCAACTCACACTCAAGACCTACGCTAACACCTAACAACTAAGGGATTCAAGATGACAACCACAAGACAAAAGACAAAAATACAATATCCAAACCACATCACAAGGCTGAAGTATAACAAAAAAATCCCAGAGGCATAATCAACAACAAAGGCATAAGGAGAATGGACACATGTAGAGAAGAGTGTCATCACATGATATCCTCATGAAGAAGGGAACAATGCCAAACCTCACAAAGAAGGTCAATTCACACCCATGGTAGTCATACACGTTATCCTCACAAAGAAGAGAAAATCCATACTCCTGATATACATACATGCTACCCTCACATAGAAGGGTAATACCAATCCCCTGATAGACATGTAGAGCCCTCTCAACCTATGTGAGAATAAGGGAGATTAGCTTTCCATCTCAATGGCCTCTTACCAGTTATTATCTCATTAAGTGTATCCCAACCCAGTTAATTAATTATTAATGTTATCACTTCTGTATTCTCGCAAGTAACCACTTAGCAACCTATCTCACTCGACCCTAGTCATCACATGAAATCCCACTCCCCTAACCATATGCAAACATCTTAGGGTGAAACATAAACCACATCAACATTACAATAGCATCGTGAAGGCTTTGTATAAAAATAATATCACAATAACAACATCACATATATAGATTTGAAGCATAATAATGAGCTATAATGACAACATACCTAAACAAGAGCCTCCACCGTCAAAAGTATAACAATAAGCAAAAGTAAGGCATACACCATCTTACTCAACAATATGAAAATACAAACCTCAATAGTGAGACACATCCATTCCACTGGAGATCATATACAATCTACCTCAATATCAAGGCATTATTCTTCTTGCTAGAGCTAATCAACCTATAAGCACAAACCTCAGTTCAACAAGGAACAAACCATCTTGCTGGAGCACAAATCAACAATAAAATGAATGATACTTAATCATAAACATCTCAAAGAAAACTCAAGACAATCACAAAAAGCCTTTGGTACAAGCCCAAATCCAGAAATGTATCACAGATTGACAAAATGATCAAAGACCCATATACAAAGTAGTTTAGCGCATCTACCAATCAGATTAATGCATTTGTAAAACATAGTAGCGCATTCACAGAACATAACAACACATCTACTGATCATAATGGCGCATTGGCCTAACATAACAACACATCTTCCTTTCAGAGTGACACATATACTAGATTAAATAGCGCATACAATATATATTTTAGCGCATACAACCAATTTTGTAGTGCTTATACGATAGGGACTAAGAACTCAAAAAAATAGAAATAAAGACTTGCAATTGACTCAGAAGATTCACTAAGGCATAAACTATGACTCAAAACCAATCTAGGAGGGACACAATAACAAATATATCGCAAGGAACAAGCAAAAAAATCAACAATCAACTAAGGTAATGACATAATATTTATTCCAAAATGTCACAAGAAATCACGACAACACCCAGCATAATAAAGAAAAAGCATAAAAATATTTAATTCCCCAAATTTCAATACATATATTAATAACCTTTCTTCAATTATGTTTCCTAATCTCCCATAGACAATCTGTTAGTAGACACGAAGAAAACAACTCTTTTCAAAAATTAAAATGCAAGAATAAAAAAGATCTCCAACCTGGAGGTAGAGTGATGGTAATGCAATCATAGAAGAGCAAAAATCCAGACTAGTGAGCTTTCCAAAAACCCAATCCAACCAAGTAATTCCAACTCCAAGCAATTCAAAAATCCAAAAGTTGTAGAAAATATCTAGAAGCACACACCCGCAAATGCTAAAAAAGCCAATAAATAAAATCTCATTCAAAACTATAGAAGAATCCCAACCAATCAAAATATTCCAATAAACTATACTCTATACCAACCCCCTTCCAAAAATCAAGGTAAGAATATATAAAATAATATTATTTACTTACACCCAAATCTCAACCAATAAAACAATAGGGTAGATATAAACATAATAATTAATTACTCAATTAGTAACAAGGGAATATAAAAATATAATAACCAATAATAATAATAAATCAAATACCAATAAAATAAATCAAAGGAAATATAAATAAATGCTCCAATTAAATATAAAACCACAAATACTATAAATAAATAAATAAACAATCAGATAATAATATCCTCACAAACACAACTCCCAAGAGGGCCAACCATAACAAGGGGTAGGTACATAAATAATAACAAATAAATAACTAACAAATAAAACAACAAGGCAAATAAATAAATAAATACATAAACAATAGACAAATAAGCAAAATGGATAATAAATAAGTAAATGTATGGACAAGCATAAATACTCAACTTTTAATCAAACAATAAATAAATAAATATTTAAGTGTATGGATAAATATAAATGCTTTGGCCAATATAATCCCACCAAAAAATCATTAATTTATTATTAGCTCCCAATAAATAAATATATATTTATATCCATACCAACCATTATTTAATAATTTATACCAATGAGCTATATGTCACAGATTTAATTAATTAATTTCCACAACTCCAAATAACCAATAAATAAATAATCAAATTCATATAGAATCAGAAGTGCTCAAATATTATAATTTAAACTTAATACTATTATTATCTCCTACATACATATGAAATATAATAAATGAATAGTCTTTCATGCATAATTATATATGCGAGACATTATGATCCACAAAATAACATTAATAATTAATCACCCTCAATAATTAAATTAAATAATAATATCTAAATATTAATGGCATCTATTGATTTAATTTAATACTAAATAAACTATATAAATCGATTAATTATTAATTATGAATAATAAAAAACTCACAAGGCGACCTGACATAGGGTTGAACAACATACCACATGACGTAGGCCAATGACTCAAGCCAAGATGTCACTAACTAACAAGGCTATCAACTTAAGCCTAGAGTGTGTAGAGGGAACTCATGCCATCTCCAATCAACTTGCCATTGGAATTAAGACATGCTCAAACCCATGAGGCTAGGTGGAGTTGATGTCTAGTACCTACAAATTCTACAACCACCAATAACCACAAGGCAACATATACCATAATATATATATCATAAATGATCAGGCAAGTGAGAGAGAATCACAATGTCATATCATGCTCGTAATGAGTGGTATGACATCGTCTCTATCACGAATACACTAGAAGACAATCACAATCATAATAGCATCAACTCAATTATCATGGTCATAGAATAGGGTTAGCATAGCCAAGGTATAAGCAATATGATCAATCATGAACAATGAGCACATATAGTATCATCAAGTAAATCCATCATAACCAGTCATCCACATAAATCATCATGGATCCACTAATCTCAAAGAGACTATCCGTATAAGAATGAGACAAGAGATATCAGAACATGCACGAATATAAAAGTATTTATCACACCCTCCCATAAAGCATGAGTTAGGGAGGGGCACTACAGTCTTTCAAGCTCTTGTTCATTGTTCTTAGATTGTAACAATTCAAACTTCAACTAATCATACTCACAATTAATTCTACAACATTCATTAGATTTATCATTCAATGATTGAGTAAGGTTCTCTTCATTCTCCTATCTTGCCTCAATCTACTTTGTCAACTTCATCACTATAGATTCCATTGCATGCCTTAGGAAAGCATTGTCTTCAACAAGCTTCTCACATTCTTCTATCTTCTCCTTCAAGGCTTCATCATCCATGATTTGACTTTCTTTCTGCTTTAGCTGATCAGAAAGTTCCTTTCTATTTTACCTAGACTTATTCAACTGATCCTTCAAAGACTGAATAAAATTCTTAGCATCCTTCAAATTCCCTTTCAATTCCCGGACTTGAGCTTTAGACTGATCAAGATCATCAAGTGCAACAATAAGATGATGTTTCAAACTACCAGACTCCATTAGCATACCTTCCCGGACCTCCCTCAAGCTGTTAGACTCCTTCTGAGGAACTAGGCTTTGATACCAATTGTTGGAATCAAGGAACATTGAGAGGGGGGGTGAATCAGTGTTCCACAATCTTTAACTTTATTAAATTGATCATATAACCACATAGAACATATGAAGAAATGAAAGATGTATAGAAATAAAGAAATTATTCACAACACCACAACACCAATAATTTTATGTGGAAACTTGGTTAGGGGAAAAACCATGGTGGGATTGAGACCCACAATATTAATATACTCTATTAGAAGTATAAAAATATTACAATGGGGAATGCATATGCATTTAGGCACAGTCCCTAGAGCTCACTGCTCAAATTACAATAAGGGCTACAACCCAGGAAGGCTCACTACCTTACAGATCTACTACAATAGATATCTGAAGTGGTTGAACTAATAAATAACATCTACAAATGCTTGAAAATAATTTTGATTAATCTCATATATCAAACTGCACACTCTGCAACACACTCTGCTCTGATATGTTGTTCTGCTGCAACCCAGAGTATCAATCTTCCACTCGTGCATGAAGGGTTGTACATACTAGATTACCAATGCTCATCACATATCCACCCATACCAAAAATGACACTATCAATCACTCTTATATATCCACAACATCAAATTAGATCTTCTACAAGTCAGCCAAAAAACACATAACACACAAATGAAATGTGTAATACCAAGTCGGCTCAATCCGAACTTCAATACACATTGCGGACCAAAAAAATGTCGGCTAAGACATAATTAGGACTCAAATCACCACCACGAACATGAAATACGTCCAATAATTATGCCTCAAACATTCGCACACACTACAATCATCATGAATGTCGCATAACATGAAGAACACCACCAGACCAGGAAAAACATCATTAATGCGCACAATGATTAACATGGACCACCAACATAAATAGAACACGATCTAGAGACATCCACAAGAAACGTGAATTTCCACAAAAACAACTGTGCAACATCACCACTTACTAGAATCTTCATCATCATTATATCAAACCTCAAGAACATCAAATCAACTAACTACCAAACTGAAAGATACACTTGCGGATCACTAAATTAGGAACCATATGAATTAAGGACACACTTGAACGTCCCAAATAATCTGCCAAATCCGTAAATCAAGATATTAAAATTTTGAAGCAATGAGAAGCACAATCCAAAATATGGAATAACATGAACAACTGAATATCAACCATAACACTAGATCACACAACTCGATCCAATCACCACACAGATCAGTGAAACTTCTGGTAAATCAACTAGAGATACTTATCTTGAAACCTATTAAATCGTAACAACTCATCTAAATCATGAATGTAAGTCTGAAAACAAGTGTTGTGGAACTTATAAAGAGATGAAAATAACATGAAACCATACCAAATCCAAAGGGAAAGGTACAAGCCAATCAACAATCGATGATCTCCTATTATTATTCAATATCCCAAATCTTCAATTGATGATGAAAATGGTTTATGAAGAATTGATAAATTCTTGATTTGCTAATTGAAGACTCCACATAACCTGCACTTTCATTTCATAAGAGGCTCCTTCAATTGCTTGTAGACAAATAATTCAAATGAGAAAAGGAAAAGTTATATGTATGAAATGCTAACTTTGTTTTTGATCATAGGCCAACCTAGAAATAATATAATTTCACACCAAGTTGGGCTTAAACATTATAATACTGCCAAAAATATGATCCGTAAATTTGGGGAGAAAAAGTAGGGACTAAGGTGAATCACATCAATCTAACCAATTTTTTTCCAAATTCTTAGGGATACAAGGTATCGCGATTATAAGGTGGTCCCCAACTTGATGTGACAATTCAAGATGTTTAGATATGCGAAATTGGGCCTTGAAAGTCAAAATAGGACTTAAATAGGGCTTTTGATGAATTAATTAATTGAAAGAATAAAATTAAAGGGGCACACTTAGGGTAAAGGGCCAAATTTTATGATGTATGGAGGGATAAAAGAAGACTTTAGATTTAATTAAATTAATTAATGAAATGCTTGAAGGGAATTTAAAATGCAAAATGCAAACACACTAAGGCAAGTGCTAACCTAAGCGTGGAATTGTACCACCCAATTAAGGGTGTACAATTTATGATGCTACACTCTTATCCCCAACATATTTTCCTTTCTTTCTCTGTGTAGGAACAAGTGTAGGAGTTGTACTCAGGAAATCTAACAGTGTCAACAATGACAAATATGTTTAGCTTTCACCAACAAAAAAATTGGAGGGTAAAGACGGATTTCTGCTACCTAACCTCTAAAAGTCAAGCTGGACTTTTGAGGACAGGTTCTAAACATCTCATTTTTTCCAGATCTTAGTTGGTGGCTTTATGGGCTATATGTAGCTTAATGTTTCTATCAGATCACTTCTATAATCTCTCATTTTATCTTAATTTCATTATTAGATTACAAAATCAAATAAGAAAGGAGAGTCATGCACAACACAAAATTGGTAAATCTTATTAGTATTCTCAACCCTTTTTGTAATCAAATTGTAGCTAGATCTATTAGATTTGCCTCCTTTCAATGTATTGTTAATTTGGTTAGTCAGTAGTTTTATGTGTTGAAACCCTAATTCCAAATTTACAATATATATATATATATGTTAAATACCATGTAGTGGTAGTTGAGAAGAGGGGCAATCAACATGAAAGGTGACGCATCCTTCTCTTAAGGAAGAATGGGCATTTAAAACCAAATGAAGCACCTTTTTTATATAGCACCATGTGGTCTTTGTGTGTCGGTGACTATTTCAATTTGGTTGACCCACATTATATGGTTTTTAAACAAGTTTTTTAGTGGAATACGTGGTGATTGGTCGTTGTTTTAATGTCATTCATGAGTTAGAATTTTAGTGGTTTTCTTTCAAAATCAATTCCATTTACTCTTTCCTTGCTTGTTGGAGAGAGAAGGGGAGGGACCGATGATTATGGGAAAAGCTTTATTTGTTTTAAAAATAAACTTTGATTAATTATTTGCACATGTTTTTTCGAGAAGAGAAAGAGGTTGATGCCTTCATATGTGGGAAGAGGTTAAGCATTCAAAAAATTATTTATTTCTTCCTTGCTTTTAACTTCAGGGATTTAGAGGAGGTGGGTACTTTTGTGAAATTTTGGGGAAAGAGTAGAGTTAGTTTTAGTTTTGAAGGAAAAATATATTTGTATTTTGTTTTATGTTCTCATACATGGGGAGAGAATAGAGAAAGAAGAGGGAGTTTTGTTTACAAATTTTTTCTTATGATCATTGGAGATAAAGTGGAAAGGGATCATTTAATAGTGTTACAAGGGTAGAGATTGTAAGGAGTCAAAATTTAATCTAGACATGTTTTATTTTCTATATTTCACTTTGTTCTTCTAAATGTATATTCTTTCTTTTTGAAATAGTAGAATAATTAACCTAGCTTTGCTTTTAGGAATGAGAGCATGTTTACTTAAATTACAAGAAATCATTATGAAAAGCTATAGATTGAAGTTGCTCAGCTAAAATATGTAACATTTTTGGATAACTTCCTTTGAGCTTAAATATGTAAGATAGTTTGTTGTTTGATTTTATGGGATTGTGTTGAAATTTTTTTTGTTATAAAATTCAACATGGTATGAGAGGGAAAAATCTCTACCACCATGCAAAAAAATCACCTTCATAAGGTGACCCCAAAAAATTTGAAGTTGTAGTTGAAAATGGCTATCATGCATTCCAAGATAGAAGTTGTTGAATATGAAATAAGGAAAAACAAATATATTTGTCTTCATGCAAGTATGTTGACCACCAAAATTCACGAGCAATCAAAACAAAGCCACAAAGGGGGCCCATGTCTGATAAAAAAATAGTGCACATACAAATGGAAACCACCAAAAAGAACTTGTAGTTGTCATTTAAAGATCATCAATAGAAAAGGTTGTTGGTAAATCAACACATGCACCAACTAAATAATGTGTCATAAAAAATGCTACCAAAAGAAAGATCAACTATCAAACATGCAAACCAAAACACAAAAAAATCACCAAGGCCAATGAAAACAAAATTATGGGCTATTGATAGGTTTGATGCCTCTCATGAGCTACACAAGATGATGCATGTATCAACTAGTGCATGGGTGGCCTCACTCTTCTGGCCTGGTCAACTATTCTCTATTTTTTCATGCTTAATGAATATTTTAGCACATGCAATGAGTTTGTGCATAGTGGAAGATTTACATGATTTTGTTTCATTAGAGCTAGCAAATTTACCACGCATTAGGTGTCTTCTAGAATGGTCAACTTTACTTTCCCATTAGAGGTGTGATTTATAGGGTGACCATTTCATGCATATTGAGTTGACTTTAAGTCTTGCCATCCAATTTATGTAGTAGGTGACTACTACTTTTCTATAATCAATGTTTGATTTCTAGGTAATATTTTGCCTTAAGATCTATACCATCTAAGTTTTTTTCTTGGACCAAATTTTCACATTTGCATGCAGACCTTTTGTTTCTATTAGGTATTCATTTACATGTACAAGATCTTTGTCCAACGTGCGTTTTTCACATTCATGAGTAGGTTTGTCTTTTTTTGGGGAGATTGCCTTTTTTGTGTAGCTAATTTATTTTCCACCCTCAAACATTTTTTCCTATTGGATATTATTTTTTCTTGGTACATTTTTCAACCATAGAGATTTCTTGTTCCATTTTTGGTATTTTACTAACATGGCATTGACATGTTTCATCTACCATTAACTTTTTGTACTACGTACCTTGGTTGGCCTCTAGTCCCCTCTATCTTGTTTAAAAGGGGACCTTTTTTCTTAAGGCTAAAACTTGAAAAAATAGTCTCTTTGAAATTAGTAATGAGGAAATCATCATCCCTACTAAAAACTAAATCATCTACATATGAGAGAACATTGAAAATATTACCATCAATTACCTTGATGTACAGAGAGAGGTCACCATCACTTTTTTTAAAGCCATTGCAAAATAAATATGAGTCGATCATATTGTACCATGCATATGTTTCTTTCTTTATCCCATAAAGAGTTGTCTATACCCTATACATCTCATTTTATTGACATGAAACTTCATAACCAGGTGGATTCTTGATGCAGGAGCATCCTCGATTCGTGGCAATCTTGCATCAACAAAAAATATTTCCTTTTTGTTTTGCAGTTTCAATATTTTATTCTGCATTTTCTAGCATTGGCTCACCGGACCTTGAGGAGGTGGATTTTTCTTAAGGACATGATCATCTACCTTATTCCTAAACTGTGGAGCATTTGGATTATTTTCTGGCAAGTTATCGCTACCAATTTTTGAGACGGTTTTCTAGTACCCGTTGCCTGGACCTATTCACATTTGTAATCTACTAGATCCTATCAGATCCCTTTCATAGCTTGTGGAGCCTTGAGCGTTGATTCCGATGTTCCTTTGTGTGTGACCGACCTTTCCTTTGATCTACACTTCATCCTTTGAATTTTTTGGAGGAATTTCTTTGGTGGAGGCCGACCTTGTTGTTTTTACACATAAGGTCTTGTTCTTCGGCATTTTATCCTTTTTTTAGGCTGATTGGATCCCCTTGGATCATATAAATCATTTTAATTGAGCATTAGAATAGAGATCAATTAAGAGATAGAACATAGAAGATAGATCTAAAGATTTGAGGTCCCAGTTGTGACCTGTTATGTAATTAAGTATGTTTTAGCAGGCCAGTGAGCCGATTTCTATAACTTGATTGTAAATAGTTTTCATGATATAATTCATTCAGTTTTGAATTGCCTCCATCATATCCTTGTGTTTTCATTGTGTTTACTCTTGCCGACCGGTTTGGATTGATCTCTTTGAGGTCCCTCTTAATCAGTGACTGCACCAAATGGTATCAAAGGGAGCTTTCATTCTGGAGATTGTGTTGTCCTAAGAAATTTTGTTGTAGGGTGGCAGAGTGTGGATTCGACCTATAGCTGCAGAGGACTGGCATGAAGATGGCACAAAGAGGAAATAGGAATGGTGGAGTGCATGGGAATGCAAACCCTACTGTGATGGAAATGTTACAAGGAATTTTAGCCTAGTTGGAATTCATTGAAACATCCCAAAGAAGAGGTCGACATATTGAAGATGTGAGTGAAGATGAAGGAGAAGAAGCCCCGATAGAACAAGTAAAACCACCAGCAATTGAACCTAATGAAGAAAGGTTTTTGAGGGTTTTGAGTAGGGTGAATACTAAACCATATTTTACCCCACTAGAATATGATGGAAAGTTGGATTCAAATGAATTGATGGATTGGATCTCTAAGATGGAGAAATATTTTGATTTTGAGAACACCATAGAACAAAGAAAGGTGAAATATGCCTATACCAGGTTGAATGGTCATGCATCTCTTTGGTGGGAGAATTTGCAGGTTGATAGACAGAGAAGAGGTAAAGAGAAGATCAAGACATGAGATCAGATGGTTTCTCAGTTGAAATCAAAATTTATGCCAGCTGATTATCAATTGAATCTATTTCGAAAGTTGCAGAATATGAAGCAGAAGGAATCTAGTGTGAAGGAGTACACCGAAGCATTTTACAAGTTGAATATCAGATCCAGACATATTGATGATGAAGTTAAACATGTTTCAAGATATTTGAATGGATTACAGATGTCTATACAAGATGAACTCGGTTTGATAAAATTGTAGAGTGTTGAAGAAGCTTACCAGTATGCTCTAAAAGCAGAAGAGAAGTTGAACAAAAGACATGAGCAGAGACAAAGAGGTAGAGGTGGAAGGTTTTCCTAAGGAAGATTTCAAGGAGAAAGAGGATATACTAGAGGTAGAGGAACCTGTATGGATCAGAACAAGAACATGAAAGTAAGCAAAGAAGGTAATTCATAACAAAAAGATGATAGAAATTTCTACCAGAGGAGAGAACCAGATGGCTATAGGAATGAGAATTTTGGAAAAGATGACAGAAGACAAGACAAGAGAGTGTTTAGAGGAACTTTCTATAAGTGTGGAGGAGAAGTACATCGTGCTTTTGAATGTAAGAAGACAGAGAATACCAGAAAAATAACAGTGGCGAAAGAAAGCTCCACCGGATCAACTAATAAACTAGAGGATGGAGAACTGTTGATGATGAGGAGAGCTTTGTGTCATACAAAGGAGATGAAGAGCCATTGCAGAGGAAGAATTTGTTCAAAACTAGATGTAAGGTATCCGGTAAGTGTTGTAAAGTTGTTATTGATAGGGTAGTTTGGATAATCTTGTTTCAGAAGAGATGATGAGTAAGTTGAATTTGGAAAGATTGAAACACCCTAAGCCTTATCAGATAGCATGGATTCGGGATGATCATAATTTGTTAGTATGTGAGAAATGTTTGGTGAAATTAAAAATTGGGAATTATCATGATGAAGTCTTGTGCGAGATTATGCCTATGGATATTTGTCACCTTTTGTTGGGTAGACCTTGGCACTTTGATAAACAGGCAATACATGATGGGAGGAAGAATACATACACTATTGTGGCCAATGGGATGAAGCAAACCTTGTTGCCCTTGGAGGAGCCTTTGAAGAGTGAAGTTTGTACGAATACTAGAATCTATTTGGTGGATGGAATGAGACATGAGAATGTATGTTTTTCCTTAGTTCCTAAGAAGACCGAGAACCCAAAGAATGAAGAAGAACAACTAGAAGAGATAAACGAGTTGTTGATAGAGTCTGAAGACATCATTTCAGATAATGTGCCTGATGGATTACCACCTATGAGAAGCATCAATCATTGCATGGACCTTATTCTTGAAGCTAATTTGCCTAACAAAGCTGCACACCGGATGACACTGACAAAGAATGAAGAGTTGAATAGACAAGTGCAGGAGTTATTGAAGAAAGGTTTGATTAGAGAAAGTTTGAGTGCTTGTGCAGTACCAATAGTATTAGCACCTAAGAAGAATAGAGAATGGAGGATGTGTGCTAATTCTAGAGTAATAAACAAGATCATAGTGAAATACTCATTTCCATTGCCTAGGATGGATGACATAATGGATTGTTTGAGTGGAGCCAAATAATTTACAAAGATAGACTTGAAGAGTGGATATCATCAGATCAGGATCAGAGAAGGAGATGAGTGGAAGACAACATTCAAAACAAATGAAGGGGGTGTATGAATGGTTGGTGATGCCTTTTGGATTAACTAATGCACCAAGTAATTTCATGAGGTTGATGAATGAGGCATTGAAGAAATTCTTGGGTAAGTTTGTTATTGTATATTTGGATGACATTCTGATTTTCAGTAAGACAAAAGAGGAGCATTAGTTGCATTTAAGATAATTTTTGCAGAGGTTGTGAGAATTAAATTTGTTGATAAATCTTAAGAAGTGTACTTTCATGAAGGACGAGTTAGTCTATTTGGGATTTTTGATATCTAAGGATGGTTTGAAGATGAAACCTGAGAAATTAAAAGCAATTGTTGAATGGCCTACACCAGAAAGCATTGGAGAGGTAAGATCATTTCATGGATTGGCTAGTTTCTACCAAAATTTTATCAGAAATTTCAGTTTAGTTTGTACCCCTATGACTGAGACAATGAGGGGAGATAGGATGGAATTCAAGTGGACCACCAAAGAAAACAACATTTTTGAGCTATTGAAACAAAAAGTGACTAAGTAGCCCATGTTAGCTTTACTGGATTTCAACAAAGTATTTCAAGTGAATTGTGATGCAAGTGGACCAGAAATAGGAGCAGTCTTGAATCGGGAAGGGAGAGAAGTATCTTATTTTAGTGAGAAATTGAATGATACCTAGAGGAGATATTCCGTGTATGATCAAGAATTTTATGCCATAGTTCAAGCCTTGAAGAAGTGGAGACATTACCTGTTGCCTAAGGAGTTTGTGTTGTATACAAATCATCAAGCTTTGCAGTATTTGAATAGTCAAAGTAAGTTGAATCAGAGAAATATGAGATGGGTAGAATTTTTGTAAAGTTACACCTTTGTGTTGAAGCATAGAAGGTGAGAGACTCACTTTTTTTCAACAACCCTAGATGTCTGATGTAGGAGCATTCCTGGTTCGTGGCAATCTTGCATCAAGCAAAAATATTTTCTAGCATTGGCTCACGGGATCTTGAGGAGTTGTATTTTTATTGAGGACTTGATCATCTACCTTATTCCTAAACCATAGAGCATTTGGATCATTTTTCGACAAGTAATCGCTACTAGTTTCTGAGACATTTTTATGGTACTGGTTGCCTGGACCTATTTGCATTTTTAATCTACCCGAATCTACCAGATCCCTTATGTAGCTTGTGGATCCTTGAGTGTTGATTCCAATGTTCCTTGGCATGTGGCTGACCTTCCCTTTGATCTACACTTCATCCTTTGGATTTTCCAAAGGAATTTATTTGGCGAAGGCCAACCTTGTTGTTTTGACATGTTAGGTCTTGTTCTTCGGTATTTGATCCTTTTTTGGGGCCGACCGGATCCCCTTGGATCATATAAATCATTGTAATTGAGTATTAAAATAGAGATCAATTAAGAGATAGAACATGGAAGATAGATCTGAAGATTTGAGGTCTCGGTTGTGACATGTTCTGTAATTAAGCATGTTTTAGCAGGCTAGTGAGCCAGCTTGTGTAGCTTGGTTGTTACCAATTGATTGTAAACAGTTTTCATGATATAATTCATTCAGTTTTGCATTTCCTTCATCATATCCCTATGTTTTCGTTGTGTTTACTCTTTTTGACCGGCCCAGATTGATCTCTTTGAGGTCCCTCCTAACCGGGTGACTGCACCAATTCTCCACAAATTCTTCTTTTTCCAACATGCCATTTAGGAAGATACACTTAACATCCTTTTGAAATAGCTTCCACTTTTGTTGAGCTGAAATTGTTATGATTGCCTACATGGTTTTTGTCTTTATAATTGGAGCATATATCTCATCATAATCTTTCCCAAACTGCTTCTTGTATCCCTTGATAACCAATGTTTCTTTATGTCTTTGTATTCTTCCTTTAGTATTTATCTTGGTGTTATAGACCTATCTCACCCCAATAAATTTCTTTCTAGGAGGTTCAAATCAGTTTGCTTCCATTTTTTATTCATTTCTATTGCATCTATCTTTTGGCATTTCTCTAGTGTGTAGACTATGTATGGAGCTATTTGTAGCCTATATTTATTGTCTATGTATTGATCTAGAGATGACTAAATCTCTCTAGAGGCAAGTCATTGGTTGTTAGTAGCTACATTTCCCCATCTACCTATTTGTATTAGGATATTTCCAAAGTTATCTGGAACTCAAGTTTCAACTGATTTTTTGCAACAATCTATTTAATTGCATGCCTATGCCAAGAGTTGTCTAAAGCTGACTATTAGACAACTTGTGTGAATCTGGATCTCTCTAGAGCTATCTATCACATTCCATATCTATTATAACATCTTTATGATATTCTTAAAACTTGTCATCTTCATCATTAAAGGGGACTCTAACTGAGTTATTCAAAGAGGTGTTCATTGAGCCATCTCATGACTCATTGTTAGTGAAGTCAACATCTCTACTAATCACTATTTTTTTTGTTGACTGAGTTATACAACATATATGCTTTGGAATATTCACTATATCCCACGAAGATGAAATTCTCACCCTTGTCATCCAACTTTTGCCTCTTCTCCTTTGGCATAAATGCATATGCCATAAACCCAAAAACTCTCAGGTGCTCAATCATCCACTTGCATTTTTTCATGTCTCTTATAGAATATTGTCATGGACTGCCTTTGTGGGATTTTTATTTATCAAATAAACTATTTTTCTACAACCTTACCCTAATATTTGTTTGGGAGTCTCTTGACTTTCAACATCTTCTTAACATCTCCACAATGGTCTTATTCTTCTTCTTAGCCACTCTATTTTTCTACAAAGTGTAGATTGTTGTTACCTCCTTATTTAGGC
The DNA here is from genome assembly GCF_030272615.1 of Cryptomeria japonica. Taxonomy (NCBI): domain Eukaryota; kingdom Viridiplantae; phylum Streptophyta; class Pinopsida; order Cupressales; family Cupressaceae; genus Cryptomeria; species Cryptomeria japonica. The sequence goes on from NC_081409.1 coordinate 237,327,962, forward strand.
AATGATTCTTGAAAAAATCTACAATTTTATTAGAGGTATACTCTACCCCTCGATTTGACCAAAGGACCTTAATGAAGTGTTCACTTTCCTTCTTAGCCTAGGCCATAAACACTTTAAAATTGTCAAATACTTCAGACTTACATGTTGCATATATAATAAATCCATGTCTTATGGCTATAGTCATCAATGAAGGTCATCAAATATTGGCTCTTACCTATGGTTTGCATAGGGTTGCACAAGTTAGTGTACACTAGTTCCAATGGTGCTCTTGAGCTTCTAGAGTTGCTTGATTGAAAGGTTTACCTATGTTTCAAGTGTCTAAAATGCATAATTCATATCTACCACTATGTTGTACTATGATTGCAAAACATCTAATTGTACCTTTCTTTGACAAAAGACACAAAGGAACATAGCCTAGATGCTCGTACCTTAGATGCAAAAGTTTGGAGGGCTCTTTAATGACAATCTTGAAAATTAATTTTTGTGGTATTGTTGTACATTTTGATGCTTGGGAGGTGTAGCTACGGATTGAGATGAGAAACATGTCTCTATCCTTAGGGGAAACATTTGATTCTTTTTTATTTGAACTACTACAACAATATTCTTGCTCCCATTATTGTCAAAAAAGACATGTATTCACTCTTTTCAATCAACACTTTGTGACCATTTTGGAGCAACTATCCAACACTCATGAGATTGTGCTCTATACGAGGGACAAAATAAACATTCTCTATTTCCTTCTTCTCACCTTTCTTGGTGTAGATCATATAAAGCCCTTTGTCCACTAATGGAACTAATCCATTGTTCCCCATTTTAATCTAAAAATTGATATTTTAATTAATGAATGAAAAAAAAAAATTCATTACCATTCATGCGGTTGTTGCAACCACTATCAAAATACCATACTTGAAAGCAACCTTCTTCACCAATATTGCACATGATGAAGGTTGTGGACTACTTACCTTCTACTACATCATTAGTACCCACATTTGCACTTTGTTTGGACTAACTATACCTTGTTTCCAACATTCACTTACATAATGACAAAAGTTATGATAACAATAGCATTCAACATTTCTCTTATCATACCTCTAATTTGAGCTATTGTTATTGGCTTGTTTGGAGATAGACAAAGAGTTGCTTGCTCCCTCATGGCTATATGCTCATTCTGACCTATTTCCTCTAGAACATCCTTGTCCAAATTTTCCTCTACTTCTATCCCTTGAGCTCTATCTAGAGTTGTTCCTTCCTCTTACCCTTCATCTTGCATTGGTGTGGGATTTAAAAGCTTTTTCTTAGGAAGAGGTTGCAGACCTATTTAAGTGTTGCTCATGGGTTAGAAGGAACCCATAAACTAATTCATTATCAATATGGAGAAGTCCTTTATCTCTTCAATGGAAAAGACTATCACATCAAATTTAGAGGGAAAAATTCTAAGAATTTTCTCCACAATCCTATTCTCTTCTATGGTTTAACCATTTGTCCTCAGCTAGTTTATCAAACCCAAGACAGTTGCATGAAAATTCGAAATGGACTCAATGTTCTTCATCTGGAGAGTCTCAAAAGCTCTTTGCAGCTCATCTTGAGCTTCACCAATCTAACTTTATCAGACACTTTGTAACTATTTTGGAGAGTTTTCCAAACTTCCTTTACATAGTTGGACATTTCTATTTAAGATAAAATGACCTTTATCAAAGCCGCTTCTATCAAACTCAATGCCTTAGTATCATTCCTTCTTGTCTCCTTCAACTGAATCCTTTTGTTGTTAATGAGAGCTACATACTGAGCCAGGTCACTTACATCTATGAACCCAGTGACCACAATCTCTCAAAAATCATTTGCAACTATGATGGTCTTCATCTTTTTTTTTTTCAAACATCATAATTTTGTCCATTAGAGGATTGTGGTTGTTGCTAGCTCTTGCCATATTCTTTAGCCATGTCTCCTACACAATAAACTTCAACACCTAGAAAAATATGCCCAACTAACTAAAGAGTTGGGATGTAACCTAACTCTGATATCACTTTGAAGGATAAATAACAACGAAGACAAATCTCTAATACTAGTTCTTAGAAAAACTAAAATTCTCAAAATAGAATTAGACCACTGAGATTGTTGCTCAAATTTTCCAATCAACTAGAAATGGAAAAAATAAAATCCAAACACAAACAAGATGGAGACATGCAAATTTTCTTATTTCTATTAAATCAAAAAGAAAAACTATTACAAAATAACTTTCTAAATGATTGCAAACATCTGCAACAATCTAGAGCTACTACCAATCTTAGTTTGTTTGGTGTTGCTCAAAATTCCTCGTACTTTTATTTGTTTGGAGCTATTTGTTGCTCACTACACACACTTTGACCACATAGTTACTGCTACATCCTCAAAATGTTCCTCTGCTTAAATTAGAGCACAATTTTGTTGTTGCATAGAATCTAAAAAAATTCTCTCTATTGGAAGAACACTCTTCTTTTTTTGTGTCTTATTGTCCTCTTAAAAATTCTCCCTCAAATTAAAATTCAAAACTACTTACCAACAATAAATCCACTACAAACAATTTACTCTCGGTGTTGCACGTCAGGGGCAAGTAGAAAGGATATGGATCCCAGAGAAATCTTATAGCTATTTCTACTGATAGGTAGATGAACGAGAGAGCGTAGGGAGGCTTAAGAGAAATTAGTTATTCAACAAATATAATGCACCCTAAGATGGATGAAATGCCAATATCAGATAAAGTCCAGTTATGTTAAAAATGGAAAAAGTGCAATAAATAATTATTATAATTGTAGATAATAATTTATGGCATGCATGGTTTTATACTTATTCAAACATTACAAAATATATTTCGGACTTTTTTACTCGATGCTTTTAATATAAAATCTATAGGATTTTATAGTTAGAGGTGTTGGAAACCACTTCATTAACTACATGAGTTGTTCTTGCCATCTCCGTATCCCCCATATTTGTAATCAATCTCAGGATTGAGAGAAGCTTTCAAGACATTGATCTTTAATGTATTTGAATGGATTTCTTCTCAATTGCTCCTATTTGTTTGACTGTTATATCTACAGGTTCACATGCTTTGTGGGTAGTTTAAGATACATCATTTTATGTCTGTTCCCTCTCCTCCATAAGTCTTCAATATTCTATATATAGTATCAATCTATTTTTGGTTTACACTCTCAAGACTCTAGCTCTGCAGAGTTGTAAGGAGATATTGGAAGTGATTAGACAAATATACGAGACTGTTGTATGATGTTAAGTACGATGTAATTGTGTTATAAAAGAGCTAAAGCTCAGATAACTATGCAATGTTTCATATTTATTAACATAAAATTTTCACGTCTACCTTTCTACTACTTCTCTCCCTTCAGCCTTTAAGAGCAGCCACTAATAGTTCTCCGAAGTCCTTGTGATGACAAATCCACTCCATCGAAGTTTAGCTTAGGTGAAAATTATTGACAGCTCCTTGGATGTAACAACGTTCATGGAAAACAACACAAACTTGTGACATTGGTTGGCCCTGGATTCAATCTTCTCTATATGTGTTCAAACAGTGGCAGCTTGGTTATTTTTGTGTCCAACATGCAACTGTCAAAGGTTAATAAGATGGAGTCCAACCATAGTCCAGGAAACCTCCTTTCAACAAGCCCAAGTTCACATATATTCTACCACATCACTAGCATACATGTATATCCTTGGCTACACTCATGCCACAACCAAATTGTTCAAGAAACTCTACCTATAGGAGGGGGCTTGCCATGTTTATTCAATCAGAAAAACCAAATTTTTTGAGTTTGAATATCTTTTTCCCATGTGCTATAATGAACAGACTTCTATTGTCCTTGTAAGAGCTCCTCGGTCCTTTGGCTGGTTAATTTGTAGACTAAGTTGCAACATAAATAATGAGTGTTCTAGGCATTCACGCATGTATTTTACCTCTTTTGATTGACATTTTATTCGATCTTGGGCAATACACTCCAACAAAACTAATGATTATTCTAGGTAATTCTCAAAGATAGTATGTCACAAGAGGAATTTGTGAGAGAGAGAATTAATGATAGAATATGAAGATATCCTTATGAAGGAAGAAATATTTTGGAAGCAAAAGTCTAGGGAAGTTTGGCTTTAGGCAGGAGATAAAAACACCAAGTTTTTTCATAATGTTACCAAGCAAAGGAGGAGTAGAAACATAATTCTTAAATTGGAGGTAATAGGGAACTGTATTTTTGAAGATCCTCAGGAAATCGGTAAAGAGATCATCAATTTTTTCACCACCCTTCTAAATAACAAGGCTAGGTCTGTTCTCAAGGAACAAAATAAATTCCTTGATTTCATCCCCGAAATTATTTCAGATGAACAAAACAGGACAATAGCAAAGACGTTTTTCTTGGAGGAAGTTACAAAGGCTCTTAACCAGCTCCCATGAAATAAAGCTCCTGGTCCAGATGGTTTTCCTACAAGTTTTTAAAAAAAGTGTTGGCATATTTTAGGTTCAAAGATGGTGGAAGCCTTTGAGTTATTCAAAAAGTCTAGGAATATCTTGAAAGAGATCAATAAAACCTTTATTACCCTCATTCCAAAGAAAGAGAAAGCTTCTAAAGTTGGGGATTTCAGGCCTATTTCTCTTTGCAACACGATGTATAAAATTCTGTCTAAAGTGTTGAGAAACAAATTAAAACCCTTAATGGATAGTATAATTTCAGAAGAGAAAATTGGGTTTGTTTTGGGAAGATCCATTTTGGACGGGGTAATAATAGCTCAAGAAGCTATCCACACTCTCTAGAACACAAACAATGTAGGGATGATCATAAAGAGATATTTCGAAGGCTTATGATAGTGCAGATTGGCACTTTCTATGTAAGGTAATGCAGGCCTTTGGATTTAATGGTCAATGGATTAACTAGGTTTTTGAATGCATTTCAACCCCCAAGCTCTCAATGCTTATTAATAGGAAACCTAAAGGATACTTTTCATCATCCAGAGGCATTCGCCAAGGTGATCCTCTGTCCCCCTTTCTTTATATTATAATGGCAGAAGCCTTTGGTAGGGATATCAAGTTTTTTCAATGCAATGGTTTGATTGAAGGAGTTAAGATAACAATTTATTGCCACTCATCAATAATTTGTAGATGATAATCTCCTCCTTGGTTCTACCAAAGTCAAAGAAGTTAGACATTTCTTCAATCTTTTAACCTCATTTGGAAAGGCATCGGGCAAAATCAATAAGGAGAAATCGAAAATCTTCTTCTTCTCAACCTCTAAATCAATGAAGCTTAGAATTTAGAAAATTCTCAATTGCAGAAAGGGTAGTATTCCATGTACTTACCTAGGTATCCCATTGGATAAAGTTTTGAGAAATTCTAACTTATGGGATCCTTTGAAAATTAAATTTGATCTTAGTATCAATTCTTAGAAAGGTAAATGGTTATATTGGGCAGGCATATTATAATTGATTCATGCAGTTATTTCAGCTCTCCCCATCTATTTATTATCACATCTGGCTTTAACAACAAGAATGCATGCCTTTATTGTTAAGAAAAAGAGAAATTTATTTTCACAAAATATGGAAGAACAAAATAAAATAGCTCTAATTGCATGGAATAAAATATGTAAACCAAAGGCTCTCAGTGGCTTGGGAATCTGGGATCAACTTCTTGAAAATCAAGCATTAGGAGCAAAGCTTGTTTGGAAAATGATTAAAGACCCACCAACAAGATGGGGTAAGGTTAATGTATGCCAAATATATTGATAATACAGACACAAAGTTTTTTTAGTCAATAATCCCCCAAAGGGTTCTAGAATTTGGAACTTCTTAATTAGGAACAAACCCCTTATTGCAGATTTCATCACTTGGGATATCCATGATGGATCATCCTGTCTCTTTTGGGAAGACTCATGGGAGGGTTATCCGTGCATTGACAACTTAATTTCAATTCAGAGTCTAAAATCTTGGTGCAAATAGAATTGGGGCGTTCTTTTTAGAGATTAAACAGTTTTATCAGAAAATGACACTTCCATGAATTGGAAATGGAAAAGTTTTGAGGGATTGCCTCTAGCTAATAATGAAATTCTGCAATTGCAAGAGATACTAAAGAATCACCAAGTGATTATTAGAAGTGGTAGTGATTCATTAATTTGGAATCCCTCTAAGTCTAGTCAATATAGTGTCAAGGTTGGTTACTCCCTCTTAGCTAATCAAGAGGGTAATAACAGTTTGAGAATCTCCCAGAAACTCTTATGTAGTGGAAAGCTAATACCAAAAGTAGGGGTCTTTGCATGGTTGGCTCTTAAAAGGAAAATCTTGAAAGCAGAAAGATTTAGGAATATGGGCTATGAAGGACCCTCTAAGTGTGTTTTATGCAAAGCACAGGAGGAATAAGTTGACCATTTGCTTCTAAATTCTCCGTTCTCTACCAAATGTTGGAGGTGGCTGTGTGCTAGACTAGGTTGGGTTTTGGCTCTCCCTAATGATATATTAGCCCTATTTTAGGGTTGGCCTACTTAACTCATTATGGGAAATCAGTCTGTCTACTTTAATATGGGAAATCTGGAAGGAAAGAAACAAGAGAATTTTTTAAAACAAAGTAAGGCATGTAGATTCAATCCTCATTTCTATAGAAATGCCAATAGTGGAAAACATCAACAACAAGCTAGCTTTGAATGAAAATACATCAGTAAAGAGTTTACGGACTGGGGTGCAAGAATGTGTCTAAGGTGGTATGGACTAAAGATCCCTTCTCACTCTAGGAGTTCAAATCAAAGAAGGAATCAGGTTGCCTAGGTCCCTGCTAGGCTTGGATGGTTAAAATTGAATTTTGATGGTGCCTCCAAGGGCAATCTAGGTTTTTTTGGAATAGGATGCATAATCAGGGATCATGAAGGTGTAGTCAAAGGGAAATTCTCTCGCCCTATCCTCCCATATACCAACAACATAGCAGAATTGAGTGCCCTTCTAATTGGTCTGACAAAATGTATTAACAAAGGAATTAAGTCTTTAGAGATCAAAGGGGACTCTGCTATTGCTATAAATGTTGTTTTGTTGGCCAAAACCCCTAATTGGAGATTACAAGTTCTATTGGAAAAAATTCTCACTATCATGAGGAACTTAGATAATTTCTCATGTCGACATATATTAGGGAAGCGAATGGGGAAGCAAACTTGCTTTCAAAGTCAACAACGGAAGGTGTTGAATTCTCATGGTGGTTGGATGATCTTCGTCTGCAGGGAAACTATTGAGAAACTATGTAAAAACTTAAATTCGATTTCAAACTTCTTTCCCACCAGAATTTAAAGGATTAACGGTCCATAAATTCAATGCATTTCGGGGCTCAACATGTCCTTTCTTTTTATTTTTCTCTAAATGATCTTGACTTTCCCAACAATCTAGAATAACGTGGAATCCTACTTGTACCTTAATGTTCGAGAGGATCTTGTGGGCCCACCTTTCCTCTTCTTTTTTTGATAAGAGAGGTCATCTAATTTTGTCAATTGGAGCTAAATATCTTCCCAAGATAGAGGGCCTACAATCTTGGTGGAAGGCTAAATTCTCTTTGAGAATAAGTAGGGCGATGCTCATTAAATGCTCCACGATCACTGGCAAGGTGTATGAAACCAAATTTCCATAAAATCTAAGTAAATTTTTTTATCCCCAAGCAAGCTCATATCTTCCTTTTCGACGATAGCCTTATAGCCCACTTGCTTGTTTTGTGTTCGTTTTGGATGGAGGAGTTAATGAATCAATTATCTAATCCTATTTTCACTTCGCTGGAGTGTTTTTGCTTCAATATGGCATGTTTGTAAGGAGTTGTCGGCTTCTTTCATTAATGATTACAGAACAAGTGGTACCGTCTATCATAACCACTACTCCTAGCTTCTCGGCTAAGTTATTTGTGCAAAATCATTCTCTCTTCATTCCATCTCGAAAAAACAAAGCTCTAGTTTTCTCTTCAAGATGACAGAATCTTTAGAAGACCCCCCTAAAATTATCATTCAAATTTTCCCAGACCCAATAGCCTGCTTTGGGGTTGACACTCCAATTTCCCTAACCAATTCTAATTGACAATGCACCTTCAAGGACATTTTGGATTTGAGGCTTAAGCGAATTCTTCGCATTGTCAATCCTATGGTGATTCTGGAAACAAAGACGGTGCTTGGACAAGGTCACTTGGATAGGAAAGAGTACTATAGATATAATACCCAGATTTCATCCAGATTTGTTGCTTCTTTGTTGTTTTGTGGTTTCTCTAAAGAAGAGGCTAGGGCTTTAGCCACATAATTGTTTGAGGTTGTTTTGCTTGGTGGTTTAGACAAAACCTTAATATATTCTTTGAAGGGTGTGGGCTCACCTAGACTAGGGGACCTTGCAGCTTTGCGTGAACTTTGTGACACCGTCAATTTCTACCAGCTTCTTTTAGACCTAAAATGACCAATGCTCAAAACCTACAGACAGTATGCTTGCATGGCGAGAGATTACCTCAAATGGAGGGTTCTCACTAACATGTCCTAGGACCAGGATAAGGAGCTAATTTTTAAAGATTTTGCCATTCTAAATGACTTCCCGGAGGTTGATCAGGAGAGTGGAGTTGGGTTGGCTGAAGACCAAAATGCAGAAGAAGGTGGCAATGGGATTGGTGAAGGATTGGCGGTTCCTCTTATGGAAAATGAAGGAGTTTGCGGCCAAGGTCCCTCTTGCAGGGGTCAAACTAGATCAGGTAGTTGTGGTTGGGGTCATGGGCATAGCAGAGGCAGAGGCTGCCCTCCAACCCATAGAAATGGTGGCTAAGTTGGAACCTCTCTAGATAGCCAAGAACATAGGGCTTTAAGCTAGGTTTTAGCTCTGCTGATTAGAACTTAGATTCTTTTGAAATCTTTTTGATCTTTTGTTTTATCAATACATTATGAACTTGGTGGAGGTATGAATCCTCTATTTTGTTTTCTGTTCGAATTCCCTGTTCAAACTCGTTTTATGTCTGCCTGAAACTGCTTGTATGATATTATTTTGTATTTAATATTTTAATGAATATAATACCTCTCGCCTATGCTTTTTTGATTTAAAAAAAAAAGATTTACGTTCATACAAGATTTAAGAAAACGTGTTGACAGATAAAATAACCAGACCTCGTGGACAAGTTCCATGCCTCCGCACCAACTAGATGGCCACATGCGGTTGTTCTCACCATTCATAGACTATTTTTTTTTTTGGTCGATAATAGGTAGAGCTAGGAAAGTATATTGATTTTAAAGAAAATTTACACAAAGAAACCACTGATTTCTACAATGATCTAGTAGGGCATAAAAACTGTGGATATAAAGTTATGTCCATGAGCATGCATAGAAGGAGAAAACCACATCCAAAACCCTAAAATTATCTAAACTTAGCGTGGGTTTATCCTTTTCAGATGAAATCTATAAAAGATTTATCAAAATTTATAAGTCTGAGACTTCGTTATTGTTTCTTTTAGAAGATTTAGATTAACATTGAAAATCAAAAGAAGAGCCAACTATGTGCTCTGTAACAACCTCAAAAATGAACATACTAATTGAAAACCTATCTATTTAATCCTCTCCTCAAGGCATGAGAGGAGGCATTGGAGCACGACCTCTTCCAAGTCCCCTTCGTGGAGGACGACCCCTTCCTCTTCTAGTAGCATGATCAGTCCCTCGTCCACCACCTCGCCTTCTCTACTCCGCATGGGAATCCTTTGCTTCTGGTTTGGGTGGAAGAACACCATTGAGTCTAGCAAAGTTCAGGAATTCTTCTTCTCTGCTCGTGTCTTCTGGATTGTCACCCAGAAACCTCCATTTTAGAAACCTTAGGGCCATGGCGGCAAAGGATCTAAGTTTTTGAAGGTCCTTTCCCGTCAGGTCTAGCAAAAAAAGATAAAATTTTATCACCTCTCCCGGGACATTGAAAAGAATTCTCTCACTTGGACGCGGAGCACCAGAATCATATTGTTCTTTGTTTAGAATTTCTTGCAATTCAAGCAAGATGTCTCCTGGGAAGAGTCGTCTGGTAAGGTTCCAGACTCCCTATTTTTCAAACTTGAGGTCCATCAGGGAGGCAACAAACCGAGACAAAATATTCGTATTGTCTCGAGGGTATTCATCTCTGCTAATATGCCCACTCCCAAGAATGAGCTTAACGGCCATGATGACTGTTGGCTCTGGAACTAAGAGGAGCCTCTTCAATCTCAAGTTTGTGATTTGTCTAAAAGAGACTTGACGGGCCTCTTCAATCTCAAGTTCGTGATTTGTCTGAAAGAGACTTGACGGGTTGAAGCAAGAGTGAGATGGGGCTATCCGCTCCATTCATAGACTATTGATTTAAACCAATATTAGAATAAATCCACACGGATTTAACGTGATCTGATTTTCATTTCCTACACGAATGTAATTTCTTCTAACCTCTAACGCTTTCAAAACACAAAAAATAAAAGTACAGCTACTGAGATCATATGTAAAAATGTTCAACGATTTTACAAAATGTGATCTGATTTATGCAACAATCTATATTCAAATGTTATTGAGAATACTACAAGGCCTCTGAAATACTGTCAAAACATATAGCCATTTAAAGCGTACAAAATATTTTTCAACCCACGAACTCTATTATCTTCCAGAGGAATATCAAATAAAACAAGCTAACAACACAACTGAAAATAAAAAACAGAGAAAGGAATCTTAGCTCAAAGTAAAACCCAGAAACAACCAAATCAAATGACGATTGATGAATTTGTGAAATCGAAGCCACCCCAAGACATCCACAATAGATATAGAACATTAAAGTTAAGTACAAATCCTATTTACTTTATGAATAGATTTCACATGCCAAGTATGTATTGACACAGATTTGTTTCAGGTTCTTCGCAGCTGCTTCATCCACTTGGTACTAAAATACAATCAAAGAAAAAGAAATCAAAGAGCCCAGATGACTAAGCTTTTAATTCAATCAAACCCTAAGAGTCAAAGTCAAACTCACATTTGATTGAGCTTTTTTTATTAGCAAACTCCATAAAAAGGCAAATATGCAATACAAAACACAAAGAGAATTGACACATTAACTCGATGCAAATGGTTTTCTTCTAATTTCAACTTCTATTGCAAACCCCGCAAAAAAAAAACCTATTTAAAAAAAGAAAAACCATTTTTATTAGAATCCTCAATAAAAGTGGCAATTCTACAAAACAATACCCGCAACAATTTTACATCTTACGGATGCAAAAAGGATTCTTCCAATGTAAATTTTATTCACAGTAAGTGCAAACCCACCGAAAACTGATTTTTTTTCATATTAATCCTTTTATTCAGAACTCCATAAAATGGTGATTTAATTGACATCTCCTGTAAAAGAAATTGTTTTCTTTTTTCTCAAAGTAAAACTAAACAAAAGATTACTGTAGACCCAACTATTAAATTCTAATGTGTGAAAGTTTTTACAGTTTGACAACCCAAGAGGCATGATTATATGTCCTCTGAAGCAATTCATCCATAGAGGGAGAATCTGGGAGTTCAAAGTTTTGTAGAGAAATTTAACTGTAATTTTTTTTGTAGGGAATAGTATGGGTATATAAATTTCAGTATTTCATTTTTCTTCTAAGTATACATGTAAATTGTAAAATAATTATCTTCACACTCATGCATGAAAGTAAATGTAATGCCACTATCTGATAGCTATCAACTTGCTAGAAGCACCAATAAACGATGGAAACTCTGCATCACACTCTCCACTTCACCCCTCGCAACCATTAGTCTCTCCACTTCACCTTTCCTGCACATCGCGATGTCATCTATCGCGCAGAGGTATCTAGAATGTTGGGTGTAGAAACATATGGCTATCCATTTACCTGCTTCCATCTCCCCACTAAATTGACACTGATCAATATTCAATCGCTTAAATGAGTTACATTTTATAAGCAAACATAGCATCATGGCAATGCCATCGGAGGAATGGTTGAAGAGATTACAGATGAATTCCTTGTTGTAGATAAATTCCTCTTTAGCAAAGGAGTGGACGTCAGAGAGATTGGAAAAGGCTGAAGAGTTTATAAGTGACCCTGCACCAGCGACTGCCTTTGCAGATATTGTTATTTCTTCTGGCCATTTCTGTCCAAAGAGGAAAGTGAATATTCATGATGATTGTGAGATGAACAATAATTAGAATTATATATTTCTGAAAACAACTATTACCTGAATCGTTTGAATGCAAGGCAAAATAGCTGATATCTTCTTTACTACGAGTTGAACACGTCTCAATCTTTGTAGGTGCTCCCAGCTTTTTGTGCCCGACACCTCCCAACATTTACCCTCTACCGTAAGCATCTCCAATGATGTGCAGTGTTGTAAACCTTGTATCGTCTCAACTTTGTTGTCACCTTGTAGTCTAAATACTTTCAGTGAAGATAATTTATAGAAACTTGGAAGTGTGTCCAACTCTGGACAGTGTATTAGCATCAGATATTGAAGGTTTACCATGCCACCAATACCACTTATGTTCCTTAGCAATCCACAATAGTCGACCCAGATTTCCTCCACTGCTGTTGGTAGAGTGTCGACCTCCATTAGATGGTTATTATCCCAAAGTCTGAGAATTTTAAGGCGGGGACAACAGTCATCAAAAATTGTAATCTTTGACACTCTAGTTGACGCCAGCTCTATTTCCTTGAGATTGCCAAACAACGAAGTAAATGGGCCCCGCCCAAACTCCAAATTGCCGATTGGGCAATTATTTATTTTCAGAGTCTGAAGATTAGTCAGCTGCTTTAATGATTTTGGTAAAGATTGTACTCCTAAATTCTCTAATGTCAATCGTTCTAAAAGAGTAAGGCTCCCCATAGAATCTGGTAGAGATTGCATCTGGAATAACCCTTCATTTGGACATATCGTCATCACTCTCAACTTGCTCAGCTGACCGATGTTAATTGGGAGCTCTCTTAACCTCGTCCCCTCTAAGTGGAGCTCACTCAAGGAAGCCTGGTTTGAGATGTGACGGGGCAGCTCCTCCAATTGTGTGCACTGATTAAGATTCAAATACTGCAACCTTGTCATGTTTTCGAGGATGTCTGACTGTAAGGTGAGTTGGTCACACCTCTGTAAATCAAGATGTTGTAGGAGCGTGAACTGCTTACAAGAATTTGGCAACGTCTTCAATGCAACAGAACCACTCAAATCTAGATGCCTTAAGTTTGTCAAATGGCCAAAACAACTAGGTAGCGATAATAGACTCTCACAGTTTTGCAATTCTAGGTGCTCCAGTGATTGAAGACAGCAAAATTCCTCTGGCAAACTCTTCAAATTGCCCCTAGATAGGGATATCTTCTTCAAATTCTTGAGATCTCCTATGCACTTTGGAATTTCTTTTAATTTAGGGCAAGAAGAAACAATCAACACTCTTAGCCGTACTGGAGCCTACAACCAATTTTAAATTCAATTAAGGGGAAGATAAGAATAATTAATTCAAATTATAAGGATTGGAGAGAACCGTAGAGGAAAGATACTTACTTCCACTCCATCCTTCCACAAGCCAACTATCTCAGGGCAATCATAAAGTTCTAAAACCCTTAAATTTTTCAACGACATCCATGATGGAAGATTTCTATGAGCAATTCTGGTGCAGCTAAGCCATGCCAACTCTCTTGATAATTTGGCAATGTGTAAATTGTTTCCAAAGTTTTCTCCTACCACAAAAATTTTTAATCCATAAAAGAAAGGGCTTCTAATTATTTTGAGCCCACCTGGCCATATGCTTGTATTGAACACGGAGTTAGGAAACTTGTGAGCATCATTAGTTGTTACATTCAATATCATTCCTCTGATCTGGATAGAGAAAAGCAAAATCAACAAACATAAAATGGGATTAGGTAAACATACAATTTGACAAACAAACAAAATAAACAAGTTTCAATGCCATGATTTCTATTTTTCTAGCATCATAGAAAACAAATTATTAACCTCACCTGCTCTTGTTTGTTAATCAACATAACCTGATTTGGAGACCATAGACGATGAGGTGAAAGAGTACTTGCAATATCCCTACCTAACTCTCTTAGGTGGTCATGCATTCTTATCTCATTCTCATGAACAAACTCAACAAGACACTTATTCACAAGCCTCTCCCAACCCCACAGACCACTCCAGCCTGATCCTTCCCATACTGCAATAGCAATCATCTTGTTTTTGCCAATGAAGAAACAAGCTACATCTAAGAACATTTGTTGCTCTTCTTTATCTAGAGCATCATAGCTCACCCTCAGCCTATTTAGAATATCATCAGGCAATATTCTAGAAATTTTATGCAATGCATCCTCCCACAAATCTTTATTAGAGCAACCATGAAGCTGACCTCCAAGCACCTTTAAAGACAAGGGTAACCCATTGCTAACACTTACAAATTTTTCAAGAAGATCTTCAAACCCTGACAATGGAGAAGGTTGTAAGAATGCATGCCAACAAAAAAGCTGCTGGGCTTGAGACTTATTCATTGATTTCATTTCATAAATACAAGAGATGCCCCAAATCTTGAGAAGTTCCTTGTCCCGTGTTGTGATAATGATCAAACTCCCAGATGCAAGGCTATTCTTTCCTGGCAGTAAAACTTCTAGCTGATCCCTATGATCCACGTCATCCAAAATGATAAATACAGTAAGAGATCTCAAATAATTAGAGAGAATCACCTTGCCTTGTTCTATACTGTCAAATGGTTGATCATTGAATTTAAACCCCAAATCTTTAAGGAGTTGTCTCTGCTTATCATGTAATTCGTTTTTGCATGCAGCATTTCTAACATCAAAAACAAAACTAGATTTTTCTATACATGAACTTTTTTCATTATATAATGCTTTTGCCAGAGTGGTCTTCCCAGACCCACCCATACCCCAAATTCCTACAATCTGAACATTAGAATGATTTTTTGCAGATTCACTAATTGTCGTTTCAAAATCTGCTACAGCTTCTTTGAGACCCACAGGATGTGTTGCTACCTCTAATGGTACTCTTTTCATTATTTTCAATACACGATTCACAATATTCTTCAACACCCTTTGCTTTTGCTCCTCTCTAAACAATGATGAAACACGGTTTTTGGAAGGAAAAAAAACGAAGAAACATCAATAAGCAGTGATGACTCAATCAAGGATAAGTACAAATAAGAAGTAGAAAAATGTTGTATGGAAGGGAAGTTATGGTAACAGATGTACAGAAGAGGGAGAGATTATGTTGCTTACTCATCACTATTGATGATTTCGCCCTCATAAAATGAGGCATTGTAGAGTGCCGTCTTCCACTCCTCGAGCTTGTCTGTATGTCTACCCTTCTCTTCATACTCCATAAACGAAGATTCGTAGATTCCTTTCAAATGGCGGAGATGGGCAGGTTCAACTTGGTAGAAAATAGGAATAATAGGTGTGCCAGTCTTGAGCATATAGGATAGCTCGGCAAGACACCAAGGCGATTTTGTGTATGTCTCAGAAAATATTGCTATATGAAGAGAAGCCCTAGACATCGCTTGTTGTAGTTCTGTAGGGAAGTAATCTCCCAACTCAAGATTTTCAGAATCAAGAAAGACCTTGAGACCCATGGCATGGAGGGCATTGTAGATGTCTCTAGCAAGCTTGTCTTTTACATCGGGTCCCCGATGATTAATAAAAACATCGTAGGGCGACTTCTGCAATGGAAGTGCAGATGCAGATGCAGATGCAGGTGGAAATGGTGGAGCAAGGCCATCAAAAGCATTTCCAATCTCAATCTCTGGTTGATGAGAAGTAGAAGCCATGGAATCGGATTCAACAGAGGAAAGCAATGGAGGCAGGGGCAATGGTGAGGAAGTCAGAGTACTCGACTTGGTAGCGCAGGGAGAAACGGGGGAGTTATATATAAGTAAAAAGGGGTAAAAGGGAAATATCCCCATAAACAAGAGAATTGCCTGAATTGGCTCAAACAGCTGTCGTCCCCACGGAACGGATTTACCTATTCCAACCTGTGTCACCATGGATGTCGTTTGTTGGGAAGACGGCTTTATTTTGATTTTGAGTCACGTAATACTGGAATCTCTAATACAACCAAGTCCTCCAATGAAGAATCGATCGCCATGTATATGGACGTCGTTTGATTGTTTTTTACTACAAAACAGTTCAATTATGCCCGTATGCATTGTAGATGGCTCCGCGGTCCTCTTAATACCAAACAATAGGATAAAACAGTATGCATTGTAGATGGCCCGGCGGTCCTCTTAATACCAGTCTTTTGTTACAGAGTGCCAAACGGCTACCATCTTGGACTAGGAAGACGAACAAATATTTTCTCAGGGGATAAAACTTAGGTACCCATCTTATCACAAGATAAACCGAATAAAATCGAATAAATTTGTATGCACAAGAAGACATTTTATCAATATTTAAGTAGACTGGAACTATGTGCCTCAATTTTTTTCTCCCACTATTCCACGGCAGGGGTTTCATGAAGCTCTTGAAAGAAAACTGTACGATTAGTTAATAATTTTTTAACTGGCAGTCTCACGGTTTTGCCGTGCAACATTTAGTCTATATGTGGGAGTTCTTTTTGTTCCTTTATGAGAAGAGAAACAAGAATGAAGTCAAACTGAAAGTGGGTCAGGGGGACAAAGTAATTATTATTATTTTTTAAATAGGAGGAAAAAAAATAAAATTAATTTTTTTAATTGTAAAAAGCAAAAGATTAATTTCCTTAAGAGCTCGTTTTGCCATGGTTGCTATTATCATTTCAGATTTATTTGAGTTTGTTCCTCTTTTCCCTTTTTCCTTGATTCTAGGACCCTTAATTCTAGATTGAAACTATTCTAACATTGTTTCTTCTAGGATCATAGCTTCATCAAAATCTAACTCTCCCAAATTCTCCACTTCACCTTCCGATGATGTTATCCCTTCAGTTGATTCCATGCAAAATCTTCTAATTGGGTCCTTTCTTTTTAGAATTAGAGTTCTCCTCTGTTTGTTAGAGAGGTGAGAGAACTTTTTGTTTATGTTTTTAAGCCTTTTGAATCCTCTCTCTTGTCCTTCTCTTTCTAAAGGCATTCTCTCACCATTTTTTGCCCCATTATTAATGCCATCTTTCTTTATCTTTTCATCCTTATCTACATCTTTACTGCCTCTATTGCCTCTTCCTATCACCCAATCTTCAATGACAAGATGATCTCCTTTATGTTCTCCATCATTGATGTTGAGCTATTTTTCCTGCATGTCTGCCTTATGTTCCAATCCTTCTTTTCCTAAACCTTCTTTCGACAAATTTTCCCACTTCGCCTCTGAAGTCTCCTTACTTTTTATCCTAGATCCATTCTTAAATTCCTCCAATTGTTGATTAATGGTCTCCCTTAATTCTTTTGTATCCTTTAGAAGTACCACTAACTCCACCTCCTAGTCCCTTTCATTGCTTGGGAATAGGTCTACAATCCTTTCACCCATCTGAGTAGTTCTATTCACATCCTTATCCACCACCTTTCCAAATGACGATTGTTTCCTTTTTTTAAAGGAACCCATTATTTTCCTCTGAATGGAGAACTTTTGCTTCTGGTCTTGAAACATGTAAGTCAATATCCTTTTGTTTTGAATGGAGATATTTTATCTCTTGCCATCTAGCCACTTGCATATTCCCTCTTAGTAGGCATTTTCCTGGTTGTTTATCCTACAAGAGGTTGACCTTTTGTTTCCATCTTCCCATATCAAAAATAATTTCTAGTTCCTTATAAATGCCTACATCTAGATCTATTTCTACACAAATATTTCCAACATCCCCTAAGTTGTCATTAAGGAAATCTTCTTCCACTTCTAGGAAGGAGCCAAGGGCATCACTTATCCATGTAATGGCCTCCCCACTTCAGTATTTTGTTGGTCATCTTACTAGACTAAGCCACTTAGCTACCTTATTTATCTTATATTTTAAAGGTTCATTTGGAGTCAAATTTGTTTTGTGGAAACTAGACCCTTTAAAAAAACTTGGCCTCCCATAAGAATATTTCCAGTTTCAAATTTATATCTATGCGTTCTAGAAGAAAAAATCCATTTTGCAAAGGATATACACATGCCTTTTTTGGGTAAGCCTTCATCCACCATTCCATTATCTCCATCTCATTTCCATTTTCGCCACATCATTTGACTATTAGAGCTATCTCTTTCAAATGATTAACTATAGGGGCCATTAGTTCTGATGGCATTACAAAGAGTTTACTGTCAAGGCTTTTTTTCTTTCATACTCCTTTTCTTGCATTTTGCATTCTCTACAACCCACTCACCTTTCTATTTTCCTTTTCAAAAACCTTATTTGAATCCTATTTGATTAATATGAGAACATAGATCCTTGTCCATTCCTAGGCCAATTCTTCCCCTCTTGAGGATGACCAAAAGGTCGATATTCATTCTTGTGGTTCTCCTAGAGTAAATTTTTTTGATGTTTTGAGTGTATCCCAAACCTTTTTTTCCCTTTCTCTTCTCTTTTCCCAATCAAGATTTTGTTTGCACCCAAAGCCAGAGTATTTCTCTTCCCATGATGGTTTACCACAACATCTTCCCTACTATCTCTTTTATCCTTCAAACCCTCCAGCCTTTGCTGCCTCTACAGATCGAACCAATTGTAGCCCCTATTATATGTTTTTGGCTATTGAATCCTCGGGTTCCTTTGGAAATGTGTATATTGTTTCTTCTGGGCATCTGACCAATATCCCCACCAAAAATTCCTGACCATTGTCTCATAGCCTCTACTCTCTTCTGCTCAAAGAGAGATGACCACATCCTTGTTCATTGTAGCCTTGCAAATTTTTATTATTGTAGAGATGCAAACATTATTTCTCCATTCACCCCTTAGTATTAGTATAATAATTTTTTTTTTCATTTCTTTACTTTTTACTTCATCATAGATTAGGCCATGTGCATAATAATCGCAACATGAATCCCTATATGCTTTCTAGTTAGTTACTTATTTGGAAACTTTATCTAAACTTGTCACCATTGTTTCTAAGGTTGTGGTAAGGGATGCATGGTGTTGATGTTTTGAGGCCTTGAGTCTAGACACTAATTCAAAAATGGCTACTCTATTTTGTGCTAGACAACCTAATAAATCCTTCTGTATGTTTTAAGAGGGGTTTATTGGAGGAGTTAGAGTGTTTCCCATCTAAGGGATATTATTAGGGTTTTCTTGAACAAGGTTATTAGAAGTAAAATTTTGTTCAAGGGCATTGTTTTGAGCATTTGATATCAATTTTTTAAAATGAAACAAAAATAATAAAAAATAATGAAAATACAATGAAATTTTAAATAAAAACAACTAAAAGTGCACAAATGAATGCTGATTTGCCTTCGTGACATCATGGCGTGGTGGATTTGTTGATAAGACCAATAACACATGATTTTTGCTATTTTTTTTAGAAGGGTTAGAATGACTATCTTATCGAGCATGGGTTAGAATGACCCAATCAACCATTTTAAGAAAAAATTATAATCAAAATAAGTGACTGGGTTACGTTTATTTTAAAATCCCAATCATAGTTTTATTATAAGTTTAATGTGTAAAAGGTTTTAATCCTAAAACCCTATACGAGTTAAAGATTGGATTTTCTATTTCATAACGCATTCAAGTTATTTGAAAAATCAAATAACCCAAACATGTTACCTATGTTTTTGGGTGCTTTTAAAGTGATTGGCCACTTTTTTGTTCCTCCATCTTGGTGCACATATCCAAAAGATACAACTCAAAATGATTCTATCAGTGTTGTTGCTGAAACATCTTCTCTAAGATGTATCAATTAGGCAATCTATCATATTACTACCTATACTTGAGAAATAGCATTCCAGAACATTAAAACAAGTGATAAGAATCTTATATATGAGATTGATTATATTGCCAAGGCAAATCGTTGATTAGTTCCTTGCATGTTACTAGAGGCTAGTGGCACAAGACGATGGAGGATTTCCATCATCTCAAGTTAGTTTCTCACTTTGAAGCATGATGATTTTGTATGAGAATAATTTTTGTTCTTTCCTTTTTAGATTTTGATAGATTTGAAAAATACATGTATTAAAGCTATGAGATTTCCACAATCCATTTTGCATTTCTAGTGTATTTTTTCTGGATTCGATTGTGTGTATATTTTTTTTCATCAACGTTTCGAATCACACTCCGTGATTCATCATCAGGATGAAGAGAATTCCCAAGACATGAAAGATGTTGAGATGCAGATTTGAGGCAGAATATAAAGAGGAGAGGGGTGGGGGAAGGCACGAGAAACAAGGAGAGAGGAAAGAGAAAAGGAAAAGACCACCTGAAGGGTGGGAGACCTAAAAAACTCCAAGGAATAAACTACCCACAGAAAAGAAAAAAGGAAAGCCCAGCATCACAAACAAAACCACTAAAAAACACAAAAGACACAAAAGAAGAAAAGAATAAGGGACAAAAATTAAAAATTAAAAGAATAAATAAATGAATACAAATACAAAACAGAGTATACGCAAAGGCATAAACCAAAAGACAAAAAACCAGAAACAGATAAGAAAAGAGAAATTTACAATTCCAAAAGACAAGGGCATATAAAAATAAACACACGATGAGGACTGAAAGCAGAAAAAAAAACTAAAAAATAAACAAAAAGGAAAATAGACCAAAGGGGGAGAGGGAGACACACAAAAGGAGAAGAAAGATGGGGCGAAGTCAAGGAGGGGGGCGGGGATGACGCTGGAGGGCCAGAAGAAGAGGGTGCCACGAGATGCTAAGGTTTAACCCATCATCTCGATTAAGATTGGATGGGTGCCGAATGATAGCAATGGCCTCTTTAACTTTCCTCTTGAAAAAGTTGTTCTCCCTACACAATACCTGAGTGTCCTCCAAACAGATATGATGTTTGGTAGTGGTTGAATGCTCGGCTAAGGCTGATTTGAGGGCACGTTCATGCTTAATGTCGGCACTGTGCTCTTTTATTCGAGTCATGAACGAACGACCTGTTTCTCCAATGTAAGGAGTTCCACAGGAGCATACAATCTTGTATACACCTGACTCTGAAAAGGCATCCCTAGTGTCCTTAAGCGGTGGGGCATGCCTCTTGATGGTGGAAACAGGTTTGAAGGCACAACGGAGACCTTTTTTCCCAAGGATTTTTGAGATTTTGTGAGAAATGCCTTCAACATAAGGGAGAGAGACAAACGGGGCCTGAGATGGAGAGGGCACGGGATTCGAGATGGAAAGGAAATGAGATTTGGCTTGGAGGAAGGCCCTAGTGATCTGCTTGTTCGAGTAGCCATTCCAAAGGAAGACTTGACGAAGATGGGAGAGCTCTTGGTCTAAGTTATCCTTATCACAAATCCGATGGGCTCTTAAAGCCAATGTTTTGAGGATCCCAACTTTCTGGCTATGGTGGTGATGAGAAGACGAATGAAGATATAAGTCAGTGTGGGTAGTTTTGCGATACACCTGACGACCAAGGGATCCGTCAGGCTTTTTACAGATTAAGACATCGAGAAAAGATAAACGGTTGTTGGATTCAAGTTCTTTGGTGAAGGTAATAGACGAAAAAATGTTGTTGAGGTGAGTATGAAATTCCTCTAACATGTCCAAGCCGTGGGGCCAACATACATTGGTGTCATCCATATATCGCTTCCACCATTTTGGTTTGAGGGGGAAAGAATGTAAGGCCACCTCTTCAAAATGTTCCATGAATATGTTGGCAATGACCGGCGAGAGAGGGGAGCCCATGGCTACTCCGTCAACCTGTTCATAGATAACGCCTTGGAAGGCGAAGAAGGTTGACCTTAAGCAAAGTTCCACCAAAGAGGCGATGTCCTCATTGACCTTAAGCTTGACAATTTCTATGGAGTCTAGAATAGGGACCTTGGTGAAGAGGGACACCACATCGAAGCTCACCAGCGTGTCTTGAGGGTCCAACTTGGTGTCCTTGATAAACTGAACAAATTGGTTGGAATCTTTGATGAAGGAGTTGGAGTTACCAACAAGCGGGGAGCAAAACTACCCACACTGACTTATATCTTCATTCGTCTTCTCATCACCACCATAGCCAGAAAGTTGGGATCCTCAAAACATTGGCTTTAAGAGCCCATCGGATTTGTGATAAGGATAACTTAGACCAAGAGCTCTCCCATCTTCGTCAAGTCTTCCTTTGGAATGGCTACTCGAACAAGCAGATCACTAGGGCCTTCCTCCAAGCCAAATCTCATTTCCTTTCCATCTCGAATCCCGTGCCCTCTCCATCTCAGGCCCCGTTTGTCTCTCTCCCTTATGTTGAAGGCATTTCTCACAAAATCTCAAAAATCCTTGGGAAAAAAGGTCTCAGTTGTGCCTTCAAACCTGTTTCCACCATCAAGAGGCATGCCCCACCGCTTAAGGACACTAGGGATGCCTTTTCAGAGTCAGGTGTATACAAGATTGTATGCTCCTGTGGAACTCCTTACATTGGAGAAACAGGTCGTTCGTTCATGACTCGAATAAAAGAGCACAGTGCCGACATTAAGCATGAACGTGCCCTCAAATCAGCCTTAGCCGAGCATTCAACCACTACCAAACATCATATCTGTTTGGAGGACACTCAGGTATTGTGTAGGGAGAACAACTTTTTCAAGAGGAAAGTTAAAGAGGCCATTGCTATCATTCGGCACCCATCCAATCTTAATCGAGATGATGGGTTAAACCTTAGCATCTCGTGGCACCCTCTTCTTCTGGCCCTCCAGCGTCATCCCCGCCCCCCTCCTTGACTTCGCCCCATCTTTCTTCTCCTTTTGTGTGTCTCCCTCTCCCCCTTTGGTCTATTTTCCTTTTTGTTTATTTTTTAGTTTTTTTTTCTGCTTTCAGTCCTCATCGTGTGTTTATTTTTATATGCCCTTGTCTTTTGGAATTGTAAATTTCTCTTTTCTTATCTGTTTCTGGTTTTTTGTCTTTTGGTTTATGCCTTTGCGTATACTCTGTTTTGTATTTGTATTCATTTATTTATTCTTTTAATTTTTAATTTTTGTCCCTTATTCTTTTCTTCTTTTGTGTCTTTTGTGTTTTTTAGTGGTTTTGTTTGTGATGCTGGGCTTTCCTTTTTTCTTTTCTGTGGGTAGTTTATTCCTTGGAGTTTTTTAGGTCTCCCACCCTTCAGGTGGTCTTTTCCTTTTCTCTTTCCTCTCTCCTTGTTTCTCGTGCCTTCCCCCACCCCTCTCCTCTTTATATTCTGCCTCAAATCTGCATCTCAACATCTTTCATGTCTTGGGAATTCTCTTCATCCTGATGATGAATCACGGAGTGTGATTCGAAACGTTGATGAAAAAATATACACACAATCGAATCCAGAAAAAATACACTAGAAATGCAAAATGGATTGTGGAAATCTCATAGCTTTAATCGATACCCTTCATGGGAGGGAACTATCTATGAAATCTAAGCAGCTGGAATTCCTAAGAATCAAACTAGCAAAGAGAGTTGCAGATTTGGCTTTTCTTAAAAGGTGCAGAGACTATCGTTTGATCCCCTCCTTCGTGAAAATATCTCACCATCTTTGGAGTCCCTACACCAAAACCATATTCTCTCGGGCATGTCTTTCTCTGCTCAGATCGGTCATTAAATCCACACGGAGAACTATTGATTTCTTAAATTCCAGGTTGCTTCCTCTGCATCTGGAACTTGCTTCATCTCTTCGACCTGATCTATGGCTTCGCTTAGACTTGACATCTTACGCTAGGGCTTCGGGCCACAAAGAAGAATGCAGCAAAAGACAGAAGAGGAAATTTTTCAATCTCCAGCGCCGTCAACAAGGGAGACATTCCTCTTCTCCATCTGGCCAATGTTTTCCAGCCTCCTCTACTCCTCATCACTCATCGCCATCTCTGTCTAACCCCCACGCTTCGGTTTCTCCTCCTACCACCTTCTCTCTTCCTCCACCCCCTCCTTCCCTCTCGGTTGACCCAGCTCCCTCCCCTCGCAGTTCATGCTCGGTCCCAGCTCGGGACTCTTCCACCCCGAATCTGTCTCTAGCAGAGAGTGCAGAAGCCGCTACCCTCCATTTTCTTAACCGTAAGGCATCCATAGACCAGGCTAGGGGGAACCTCGATAGGTCTTCGACTCCTCCAGAGGATCCTGATCACCTCACCGTTGAGATTACAGCTGAAACGGTGGTCCACCACGTTCTTTCTCCCCAGGCGTCTATCAACTTGGCAGAAACGGGCGTCTCGCAGTCTTCGATTCTTCCCATCCACTCCTGTCCGCTGCAGCATTTTATCAAGTTCCATGAGTGCGCAGTAGATTTTACCGTGGAGATTGGAGATGCAGCCACACCTCTGGATCCGTCCGTCGCCATTGCTCAACCTGCAACTCACCAACGGCTCCTCAGCAACGGCTCTCCTCGGTCAACTCCTGGTACGCTGTCCTCTTCCTCGTTTATCCAATCTCGTGCCTTCTGCTTTAATTGCTCTGCCATTTCTTGTTGTTGTAGTTGCGTAGCTTGCAAACTTTTCCAACCTCGAGCCACTCCCTCTCTGTCGCATCACCTGGTTCAGGCACGTGAAGTTAGTCTTTCAAGCTCATGTGTCCAACCGCACCCGGCTCTTCCTGCGGAGGAGGTGGACACATCCTCCGTGGCTCATCTTCCTCCACGCAAACCCTGCCCGACCATTCCCCTTTTTGTGAACTCATCCCATTCCTTGCAGTCTTGTCCTAATGTCTTTTCGGCCCCCCCACCCCCCGCCTTGGGTCTCGGCACTCTTCCCAAGCCAGCTCCTATCCTTAACTCCATTAGCAATTGGGAATCCAAACTTGTTGTCAACCTCTCTCCCGCCCACATTGATCCTCTCGCTTTTAACTTCCTCAAGCGAGGTCTTAACTTTTCCTTGACTCCCCGCAACGTTCCGCACATCGACTTCCTCATCGAGATCGAAAATGCGGTGCGTACCCTTCCCCTTGATGTTGCTGAAGAGGTTAGACAAGATTGTGCTGTAGCGCTCCGTTATGCTAAACCTCCTAAATTCAACATCCCTAAAGCTGAGCTGTTGGCCTTTAATAATCTAATGCATAATAATGACCTTATCATCTCAAGAGCTGACAAAGGCAATGCCACGGTCATTATGAGCAAACTAGATTACTTGGCCAAAATGGAAATCCTCCTCTCGGATTCCAGTAGTTACAAAATTTTGTCTCGTAACCCGTGCCCGAAGATTTTGAAGGCAGTTAGATCTGCTATTTCCAACTCCTCATTGGATGATTCTACCAAGCTTCGTCTTCTTCCGTCTAAGGAAGTGACCCCTCGTATATATGGGGTCCCAAAAATTCATAAAGCCAACATTCCTTTGAGACCCATTGTCGATACCATTGGGTCTCCAACTTACAAGTTAGCTGCTTTTCTTGCCAAATTAATCTCCCCGCTTGTTGGTAACTCCAACTCCTTCATCAAAGATTCCAACCAATTTGTTCAGTTTATCAAGGACACCAAGTTGGACCCTCAAGACACGCTGGTGAGCTTCGATGTGGTGTCCCTCTTCACCAAGGTCCCTATTCTAGACTCCATAGAAATTGTCAAGCTTAAGGTCAATGAGGACATCGCCTCTTTGGTGGAACTTTGCTTAAGGTCAACCTTCTTCGCCTTCCAAGGCGTTATCTATGAACAGGTTGACGGAGTAGCCATGGGCTCCCCTCTCTCGCCGGTCATTGCCAACATATTCATGGAACATTTTGAAGAGGTGGCCTTACATTCTTTCCCCCTCAAACCAAAATGGTGGAAGCGATATATGGATGACACCAATGTATGTTGGCCCCACGGCTTGGACATGTTAGAGGAATTTCATACTCACCTCAACAACATTTTTTCGTCTATTACCTTCACCAAAGAACTTGAATCCAACAACCGTTTATCTTTTCTCGATGTCTTAATCTGTAAAAAGCCTGACGGATCCCTTGGTCGTCAGGTGTATCGCAAAACTACCCACACTGACTTATATCTTCATTCGTCTTCTCATCACCACCATAGCCAGAAAGTTGGGATCCTCAAAACATTGGCTTTAAGAGCCCATCGGATTTGTGATAAGGATAACTTAGACCAAGAGCTCTCCCATCTTCGTCAAGTCTTCCTTTGGAATGGCTACTCGAACAAGCAGATCACTAGGGCCTTCCTCCAAGCCAAATCTCATTTCCTTTCCATCTCGAATCCCGTGCCCTCTCCATCTCAGGCCCCGTTTGTCTCTCTCCCTTATGTTGAAGGCATTTCTCACAAAATCTCAAAAATCCTTGGGAAAAAAGGTCTCCGTTGTGCCTTCAAACCTGTTTCCACCATCAAGAGGCATGCCCCACCGCTTAAGGACACTAGGGATGCCTTTTCAGAGTCAGGTGTATACAAGATTGTATGCTCCTGTGGAACTCCTTACATTGGAGAAACAGGTCGTTCGTTCATGACTCGAATAAAAGAGCACAGTGCCGACATTAAGCATGAACGTGCCCTCAAATCAGCCTTAGCCGAGCATTCAACCACTACCAAACATCATATCTGTTTGGAGGACACTCAGGTATTGTGTAGGGAGAACAACTTTTTCAAGAGGAAAGTTAAAGAGGCCATTGCTATCATTCGGCACCCATCCAATCTTAATCGAGATGATGGGTTAAACCTTAGCATCTCGTGGCACCCTCTTCTTCTGGCCCTCCAGCGTCATCCCCGCCCCCCTCCTTGACTTCGCCCCATCTTTCTTCTCCTTTTGTGTGTCTCCCTCTCCCCCTTTGGTCTATTTTCCTTTTTGTTTATTTTTTAGTTTTTTTTTCTGCTTTCAGTCCTCATCGTGTGTTTATTTTTATATGCCCTTGTCTTTTGGAATTGTAAATTTCTCTTTTCTTATCTGTTTCTGGTTTTTTGTCTTTTGGTTTATGCCTTTGCGTATACTCTGTTTTGTATTTGTATTCATTTATTTATTCTTTTAATTTTTAATTTTTGTCCCTTATTCTTTTCTTCTTTTGTGTCTTTTGTGTTTTTTAGTGGTTTTGTTTGTGATGCTGGGCTTTCCTTTTTTCTTTTCTGTGGGTAGTTTATTCCTTGGAGTTTTTTAGGTCTCCCACCCTTCAGGTGGTCTTTTCCTTTTCTCTTTCCTCTCTCCTTGTTTCTCGTGCCTTCCCCCACCCCTCTCCTCTTTATATTCTGCCTCAAATCTGCATCTCAACATCTTTCATGTCTTGGGAATTCTCTTCATCCTGATGATGAATCACGGAGTGTGATTCGAAACGTTGATGAAAAAATATACACACAATCGAATCCAGAAAAAATACACTAGAAATACATGTATTGTTAAGTTTAATTTTTGGAGACAGGTAAGGGATTTAGTGTTGGGATCAATATGGATTATTGTCTAGTGAGCTTATGAGAGTGTGATTGAGAATTCTAACCTTTCAAGGATCATGAAACAACTTGATGGATCTCTATCGTAAATCAATATGAATTATTGTTAAATAATTTAGAATCTGCATCCTAAGAGTTTGAGACTAAAAACTTATGAATTCAGCTCGAAGCTACACCCTTTCAAGGGTCACAATGCTAGTTGATGTAGATCTTCTTGATTCAGGATTTGTTTCTTAAAACAAAGATCTTCTCAAGAATGTGTAATTATTTTATGTAGTTAAAAAATTTTGTTATGTAAGCCCTAAGGTGGGGGTCACTTGGCAAGATGAATTTTGAGCTTTTAGAGGTACTTTTATAGGAACGATGTAATAAGGGGTGAAATACTAGCATAAGGATATATTATTATATTATTTAGTTTATGCAATTTCTAAGTAGTTATTTCAACTAAATTGTGTTTCTCCTTTATAAATTTGTGTATTTCACAACATTAGATTAATGAAACATTTATCCTCATTTTATTCCCACAATCCCACCACAAGGTAGCATTCCTTTCAACATTCTGATACAATTTTTCACTCTTTTTGGCTTCTTGATTTCTACAAAGATGAAGCATTTCTTCATTTTATGGAATTATTATTCATCATCACTAATTTGTTGCATCGAATTTGAAGCTCTTTACCGTGTGATTTTTTTCACATCAACCTAAGACTTAATAGCTCTTAATCTATCATCTAGTTTGTGACATAGGCAACTCAATAAATTCTTTCGACCTCTCCATCTTACTCTAAGCAGTTTTATCTAATTGTTTTAAATGTAAAAATACTTTTAATAAATGCTTAGGTTAATGAAACACTCATGGTTTCACCTATATAATTTGGAAAACTTGATTTGATATCAACTAGAACATGAGAAATATATAATCAATCGACAAATAAACATGCAAAGCACACAATGAAAGATAAATTGTAAAGAAAAAATAAAGGAGTTGAATTAAGAAAATTCAGATATTTTATAGAAAAAATAAAACAATTGTTATAGAACAATAATATGTGAAACTTCATCATGCTATTTTATTCAACCCATGAAAAATATGCATAAAGACTATACATTTACATGGGAATTGATGTCCAAAACCTAAAATGCCTACACTAACCTAATAAAATTTGTCAACCTTGGGATCCAACACATTAAATGAGAAAATTATAGCATAATATATATCGCCAATGTCAAATAATATATGATTGATATGTAAGAGAGGAGTAGGTCATCTCCATAAATTTGTTCTTAGGTTGAAAACTTATCAACATGGGTGTTGTTTGTAGCTATAACAATTGACTAATTCTTAATAAATTGGAATCTAACATTGTATCACCTATTTGAACTATGGGCGGCTAGGTACCTGTAATGTTCCCCCTATGGGTATTGCCTAGGGAATAAGAGAACAATTGATTTGTAACTCTATTGCGAGAAACTTCTTTCTAAAATCTCTTAAAACGATGATAATTGATAAGAATGATAGGTTAGATTTCACAGTTATTATAACTTATAATACAATGATATAAAAAAAAACATCTTTGCAATCTCTGACTCAACAATTAGATATATGCAAGATGATCTTCATCCATGTATCTGAAACTAAATTTTGTAATCAATATACTGCTGTCTCTAAAATGTCAGTGTATTTTATGCTGCCCGTTATCTCCCAACCCCTGGTAGGTATAGTATGATGTAAGCTCTTTCCTTAATTGCTTATAGCGATGCTATAGATATGTTGTTCCGATTAGAGCCCTGAAGTATGCAGTGATCTTCTCAATATCGCTTATAGTAATGTTGTGACTGCTATGTCGGACTAGGCTATATCGATCTGCATCAAACGGAATTATTATGCATATTATAGAAACTCCAAAGGCGTTACCCCTGATACGTATTGCTTAATGATGAATTACCCAATGAGATATCCTCCCATGCTTTATTAAATGGATCCCATTGCCATCAGATATCTTGTAGTATGAATGGATTGCACCTTTTAATGAACGATGAGACACATTCTTTCCTCATTGTCTCTCTTCATAAAATACCAATTAGTTTATAATTGTCTTTCTAAATGACTAATCGATGTTAGCATTAATTTGAGTGATCGCTGCCTAACATCGGGAAAGATGGTTATCATTTCGTTGGATATTACCAACATTAGCAATAGTGGTAT
This sequence comes from Cryptomeria japonica, assembly GCF_030272615.1. Lineage (NCBI taxonomy): Eukaryota > Viridiplantae > Streptophyta > Pinopsida > Cupressales > Cupressaceae > Cryptomeria > Cryptomeria japonica. The sequence goes on from NC_081409.1 coordinate 237,357,483, forward strand.
TCTGATCTTGGTTGCTTCTCAAGAGGCTCCAAACTTCTACTTGTGCCCACATCCTCAAGACATAACATTCACACAACAGCGGAAAGATTAAGTTACCGCAACGTCTAATACGTGACTCTTAATACCACGGTGCTTGTATAAGGAGATATATTACACTCTAGCGGAGGACATCAACACCGTCCAAATTAATATTTCGACTTTTCACCAAGTAATCGGCATCTTCCTCGTTATTCACACATCGATGACGGGACGTCACCTTCGTTCTTCCACAATTGTTCTCCGACGTCCAATGCTCCATACTTGTGTCTTGTCGCGGTTTGTCAGAGAGACCATATAATTGCTTCGTTAATATTCATATTGCAATGATTCATGACTACGATCCCTTATTTGCTTTAATCAACCAGTTCGAACTTCATGGTATCTACGATTCTCCTCAAAGCCTTCCTACTTCCCATGCAAATACTGAGATTGCTACTTGAAATGGAGTTGACTTCAATCTGGCCATTATTCTCTAATGTTGATATCTAAATTCCTTGATGGTACTGATAAGGATCCAATAGCTTAGTGATCGCTATATGTCTACGTAGTGTAATCAACCTTCCTCTCAGTCGGCTGATATATTTGTTTAGTAAATGGTAAGTTGAATCATTAAATCTCTTTAATCGCTATGATCACCACTCCAGCGTACAAGTTATCCCTTCTTAGTCACTCATATATCTTATGTCTTAAGTAGCACGTAGTTCTTTTCTACATTGGCTTGTTCTTCAATCGATCTCAGGAATGCAACGAATATATGTATTTTCTTGCTTGGTGATTGCCCATCGATATCATTCTTGGTGTATTATTGATAATGATTATTTGGGTCTTTTCATACAATATTGATCATTACTTGTTTATTGATGATTTGATCCAATTCTGTTTTTACGAAAATGCTCTTCACATATGGGTAATGTTTGACCTATGGTGGAAGTAATTTATCTTACTTGTGTTTATCAGTCGGTCATTACTTCGAATCTCATCTTTTGCAATTTTGTCTCTTTTAGAGACATCACAAAATTGGTTTGCGGATATCCAATATGGGGATATCACAGTACCTTCAAGAACTAGCAAGAGATTTAAAAATCTAATTGTTTTTATTTTACATAGGCGTTCTACTGGAATGACCAACTCTCTAATATTTGACATTTGTTGAAATCTCTACGCTATGCAATAAAAATGTCTTGCATGTCATGACATCCAAAAGCAATGAGATTTTATTCTAATGGAAGTTCATACAAGGAGGAAGCCATTTCAACTAATATAGAATATATAATTCATTATAGCTACCAACAAACAAAACATCATGGTGCACAAATTAAGCTCACAATCACAATACAAGGGTACACATAATTTAGACTTGTACGAACTACAAGCACATACATTTTGAGTTGACACTAAATTTTGCCAACCCAAAAGAGACCCAACATCTAAATGAATAATTGACTTCAAAAAAATTACCTCCAAGCTGTAAATTAAGAGATTTTATGATAGCTTTAACTTATAAATAAAATGAAAAAAATGTTTCAAAATTTTCTTGAATGTTTTCTTATCAAAACTAATAATTTTATCTTTCATATTGAAATATGTAAACTTAATTAAAAAGGTATAAAATTGTAATAGAAATATGCAAAAAAGGAAAGAAAAAATGATAAATTCTTTTATAGTCTAGAATATTGGGTGGTTTGTATATGGATCTATAGATAACTTAAAGCATACATTTTATTTTTTATCTCTATGAGATTTGAACTTATGACCTCTCTTATAAGAACACAAATTCCTACAAGACAGCTCAAAAATAAACCTAAAATATTTTAAACATTTTATATATAAGAAGCTGAATGTAAGTCCCAAAACAATGTCTTGCTTTTTGCAACTCTGAATTGGGTATGATTGACTCAAGAACCTGAACGATCTCTGCCATGCTGGGTCTTCTGGAAGGTATCTGGGCAGTGCATATAAGTCCCAGTTTCAAGACCTCCAAGATCTCGTTGTCAGGCAGTAAATTTGGGTCAATACATGCTGCTCCATCCCCCTGTTCAACAGAGAATCTCACATACTCACACAGAAGTACCACTTCAGATTCAAGTCTTTCAATCGGTCTACGACCTGTTATGAGCTCCATCAGAATCACCCCAAAACTGTATACATCACATTTATCTGTTAAAAAGCTTGAGCTCAAACTCTGGTATGCAAGTTCTGGTGCAACATAGCATACAGCAGCATGAAATGTCCTACTTGGAGATATATACTAGTCTAACATTGGCAGAAGCTTGGTAAGTCCATAATCTGATGAGTGAGGCTCAAAACCATCATCAATGAGAATATTTGTTGACTTGACATTGAAGTGTAATATGGGAGGCTTACAGTCATGGTGGAGGTATGCAAGGGCTTTAGCAGTTTCCAAGGCAATCCTAAAACGTTTGCACCAACTCAAGGGTGAGTGCCCGGGATGCCTTTCATGCAAATGATTGTAAATATTTTCATTGGAATGAAATCTGACAAAATGAGTTGCATAGTTGACTTGACATTGAAGTGTAATATGGGAGGCTTACAGTCATGGTGGAGGTATGCAAGGACTTTAGCACTTCCCAAGGCAATCCTAAAACGTTTGCCCCAACTCAAGGGTGAGTGCCCGGGATGCCTTTCATGCAAATGATTGTAAAGATTTTCATTGGGAATGAAATCTGACAAAATGAGTTGCATAGTTGATGAGGAATAATATCCCTGCAGAGCAACAAGATTAGGATGTCTAAGGTTGCCGAGACGGCCAATCTCTTGTTCAAATTCTTCTAGGTTTTTGACTCTGCCTGATATTTCCAGCTTCTTTACTGCAATAGCTAATCCTTCATTTAAAGATACTTTATGTACAGTCTCATTGGCACCGCCCCCTATCAAACATTCCTTGTCAAGCAAAGTCATGATCCCTACCTCCCAGTCTTCAAACTTCGATGGCAGGGTTTTGGTCAACAGAACAAGCTTGCCTGTAATCAGATGCGAGTCTGGAGAAGGTTGTGTGCTCTCATAAACAAGCAATTCTTTGTTTTTCCTTCTACGTGCTCTCATATTCATTAAAGTAATGAGGCATACAGCTACAGCTATAACTGCAGCTGCTACAATGGCAATTATTGCAGAATGACTTAGTACCCTAGTTCTTTTAACCCCAAGAGAACTTGTTGCCAGAAATGCAACTGATACACGTCCTCCACAAATTATGCCCGAGGGAAGCCCACATAATTCTGCATTCCCCACAACTAATGCCTTACCAAATCTACCCATTACAGAATTGTTATAGGAAAACGCTCTCAAGCATGTGAAATGAAACCCTAAGACAACCTAACTGCCTAATATTGCCCAAATAAGGAGGTATAATTTAAGCTCGAGCGACCCATTCCATTGGGCGAATTTAATGAATGCTCTGTGCTTAAACTCAAATAACGACAGAGAAATATGCAACACATCATTGGATATTTGACCTTCTTGTTCATGAAGCTACCAGTAAAAAGCTTAAAAAGGAACAGAAAAATAATCTGTTCAACTGCAACCATGCAGGAAGTGCCCATGCAGTCGTAACTCTGTTTTCCCGCTAAAAAGAATTTAATGTTGAAAAAAAAGTTAAGAGAGATTTAGCACTTACAGCTGGAAAAGAAATCTTGTGCAGGAATAGGAACGGCAAGAAACTCAATGTTTGAACCACCTATATTATTTAGGTTAATCCTGAGCTATGTTACCAGAAACCAGGAACAGAAAATAAAACCCAAACGAACAGAATTTGAAATGGTTGCCCATGGCAAACTCGTTTCAAAATATGTATCACAATTTTCAGCTACAATTATATGTACTAATTTTATTTATTTAATTATTTATTTTATAATCTATGAATAAATCAAAATAGAAATACAGTATCACAAAGGAAAAAGCTTACATAGAAACAGTCTACATTTCTAAAAGGAAACAACCCTCTATTACATAAACATTAAAAAGTTTCATGAATCAATAAAAATTGAAAAATCTATATAGAAGCAGTTTATTGTTTAAAAAGACATTGAAAAAGGTATTACACTGCATCCACAGTTTTAAAAGTGGGGTCGTCCTCCAATTTAATGGTCTTGAACAGTTATTTCACCTTCAACTAGTATTTTATATTTTTTATTAGACTACATATAATTTGATTTGTTATTTTTATTTTTATTTTTATTTTCAGTATATCAATTTAAAAACTTATAATGGGATTTCAACTTAAGCGCTGTTTCATTTCATCATTTCAGCCTGCATAGTAAAACCTGACGTTATTGTTCCAGCACAATCTTTTATTGATTTACCTGCCCTATTTCTGTTTAGCATTTCTTACCCCATGTTCCTATGCAGCTGATTATGAGCATTTTCTGCTTAAATTTACAAAATGATTTAAGAAGATTGCATAAAAATAAGCAGCCATTTGACTATCCATGGGGCCCTCCACAAATTGTTCCTTAAAAAGTTGAGCAGCTGCTGCTAGCCAAAATAAGCTAAGCAACAGTATGGGGACATGCCCTTAGGACCAAAAATCTGCTCAGGACTTTTGTAGCTTGATTTATTCATTTCACCTCTTTTCAATCAATTTTCACCTCATGTTGTTTATTTAAAGTTCAAGTTTTATAAAAATATGTGTCATATGATTGATCCAAAGCAAATAAATTCATTATTAATACTAAACTATTATTTTTTCAAGTATTATGAGGTTTCTTATTATTTTACCTTGATGAGTATTATTATTGATTTCAATGATTAGCATTAAATGCTAACAATATTGTTTTGATGCAAAACCTATTATGGTATTATACCATCTAAATTTGTATGTACATTGATGTATGATTTGGTAAGATGTGTGAGAGTCATTTCTTCATGGTTAACCATAAAGAGCAACTCAGTTGCACCTCATTCACAGTAACATTTTTTTTTGGGACCCATGGCGAATACCTCCATCCAAGGATCATGGTATACACTTACTTTTAATTTATGATTATGAACTCGGATCTCTTTTCTTCATAGTTAGAATCAAGTTCTTGAAATATTTTACTAAATTTCTCATATCTATTAAATGGCAATCTAGATTTAAACTCATAATTCTTAGAATTAATTATGATAAGGCATATGTCAATAATGTTTTGAATGGCTCTTTAAAATCATTTGGTGTTAATTACAAGCTATCCATTCTGTATATACCTCAACAAAATGGTGTGGTGGAAAGAAAGTATAGTGTTGGTTTGGTTTATTGAATCATCTCTAAACCTCATATATCTTATTTTAAGTGACAAAGAGAATTCTAAAATTTGTTAAAGGCACTATTAATTTTTGTCTAGTTTTCTCTTTGCCACTTAAAATAAGATCTTATCGTCCGTTTTACGACCATACAACCTTGATCTAGTCCTCTTATTTTGCATTGCAAAAAAAATTCAGATCTTCAAAATTTCGTGCTTTGAACCTAAAAACAAAAACATGGAAATGTACCATATATAAGACAAAAACATATTTGCGCGCACCTTTCAAGTTATTTTAAATTCTAGAAGTTATCTATATTCATATATATGGGTAAGTGCACCAAGATAGTGAACAAAAAGGGGGGTATAAGTGGCCACGTTTTTATTCTGAAAATAGGTAAACTTGAACTTCAAAGAGATATTTGAAGGCCATGCACTAAAAACTAGGAGTTGAGAGAAGAATAAGAATTGTAGTCTTTGAATCTAGTTTCTAAACTACTATTTTTAAAAAAAATTGGATAAAATTAAGAGGGTCAAACCTCTCACGCATGAAAAACTATTCCTGAGTTTTTCAAAAAAAAATAACATAGCTATTTTCTTGCACTGCACAAAATATATAGTTAGATTTACTAGTTTGCAAAACCCTTTGGTAGGATGATAGGTAAGAGTGAGATATAGAAGTTGTGCATTTTTGTGTTATTTTCCGTTGTGTATTTTTGTGTGATCTAGTGTAGAGCAATAATATGTAATTTTTTTTGGAATTTGGTCAAGTGTATCAAAAGTTATTAAAAAAATAGTAGACATATGTCTGTGAGGACTGTCAAGGCACTGGTAAAGAAAATTAAAGTTTACTATGCTAATGTTGTCCAAAAATAGAAAAATTTATATGGTCAGAAAACTGAGAAGACGTGTGAGATTATGGTGGTAATTTTAGAGATACCCACTTGATAATTTGTAAACCTAATGATGAAAAAGTCGAGAAATCATGTTGGAAGATGAAAAACTGTGTAAAGGGACAAAAATGGGCTTGTAAACCTTAGGGTCATTGCCCAACCCTCTTACCAAACCAAAACCCACACGAGTTTTGAAAAACAAAAAGTACTATTCACAGTAACTAAAACCGTTATTTTGTGTTTCACAAAATCCGTATGGGTTATGAAGACATAATAATGTATGCTTGTAAACTTAACATTTACTACACATATGTACAAACATACATATATAAGATGTGTTTATGTATATATATATGCATATCTATAGTTATATATACATATATTTATATAGATATATGTATATATATTTGTATACATGCATGTCTCTCTTCTTTTCCTCTCTCACGCCTTCCTTCTCCCATAACCATATTTGTCTATTATGAGCCCTAACTATCTTCCTTGAGTTCTATCTCATCTCTCTCCCCCTCACATTTCTCTCTCTGCCAAGTCTCTCACCCTTTTCTCCTTCTCATTCTCTCTCTACCTCATGTCTCTCACCCTCTCCACCTTTTCTTTCTTTCTCTCCCTATCCCATTCTCTCTCTCTCTCTCTCTCTCTCTCTCTCTCTCTCTCTCTCTCTCTCTCTCTCTCTCTCTCTCTCTCTCTCTCTCTCGTTAGCCTATCCTATTCTCACCCTCTCCCCCTTCTCGTTATCTTATCCTATTCTCTCTCTCCCCCTCCCCCTCCCCCTCTCTTGACCCCATTCTCTCTCTCTCTCCCTCTCTCTCTCCCTCCTTTTCCCAATCTCTCTCTCTCTCTCTCTCTCTCTCTCTCTCTCTCTCTCCTATTCTCCCCATCTCCACCCTCCCTCTCCCTCTCTCCCCATCTCCTCTCTCTCTCTCCCTCCCCCTCTCCTTATCCTACTCTCTCTCTCTCTCTCCAATATCCATCTCTCTCCCTCTCCCCTCTCCTTTTCCCAATCTCCCTCCCCCCTCTCCTTATCCTATTATCTCTCTCTCTCTCTCTCTCTCTCTCTCTCTCTCTCTCTCTCTCTCTCTCTCTCTCTCTCTCTCTCTCTCTCCCTCTCTCTCCTTTTCCCAATCTCCCTCTCTCTCCCTCTCCATCCACCTCTCTCTCTCTCTCTCTCTCTCTCTCTCTCTCTCTCTCCAATATCCATCTCTCTCCCTCTCCCCCACTCCTTTTCCTAATATCCCCCCCTCTCTCTCTCTCCTTCTCCCAATCTCCCTCTCTCTCCCTCTCCCCCTCTCATTTTCCTAATCTCCCTCTCTCTCTCTCTCTCCATCCACCTCTCTCTCTCTCTCTCTCTCTCTCTCTCTCTCTCTCTCTCTCTCTCTCTCTCTCTTCCTATCCCCTTCTCTCTCCCTCTCCCCCTCTCCTTATCCTATTCTCTCTCTCTCTCTCTCTCTCTCTCTCTCTCTCTTCCTATCCCCTATTCTCTCTCTTAACCCCTCTCCCCCTACTCTCTCTCTGTCATTTTCCCAATCTCCCTATCTCTCCCTCTCCTTTTCCCAATCTCTCTCTCTCTACCTCCCCCCAGCTCTTTCCCTCTCTCTCCCTCTCCCTCCATCCCCCTCCTTATCTCTCTCTCTCTCTCTCTCTCTCTCTCTCTCTCTCTCTCTCTCTCTCTCTCTCTCCCTCTCTCCCTTCTCATTCTTTCCCTATCTCTCTCCCTCTCTTCCTATCCCCTTCTCTCTATGTCTCTAACTCTATCTCCCTTCCCCTCTCCCCGCTCTCCCTCCCCCTCTTGTTATCTTATCCTATTCTCTCTCTCCCTCTCCCCCTCTCTTGACCCTATTCTCTCTCTCTCTCTCTCTCTCTCTCTCTCTCTCTCTCTCTCTCTCTCTCCCAATCTCCCTCTCTCCCTCTCCTTTTCCCAATATCCCTCCCTCCCCCTCTCCTTATCCTTCTCTCTCTCTCTCTCTCTCTCTCTCTCTCTCTCTCTTCCTTTCCCTCTCTTAATCCTATTCTCACCCTCTCTCCCTTATCTTTCTTTCTCCCTCTATCTCTCTCCCCACTTCCTCTTTGGTTCCTAGTTCTATATAACCCGTACAGGTTATGCAGAACTAAGGTGAAAACTTCTAGTTTTGCATAACGCGCGGGTTTCTAAAAAGTATAATGTTCCTCAAAAACCATACGGGTTTTGAATAATTTTTTATTTTTTATTATAAAATATAATGTTCCTCAAAACCAATACAGGTTTTGAGGAACATTTGATTTTTAATTATAAAATATAATGTTCCTCAAAACCCGTACGAGTTTTGAGGAACTTTTTATTTTTAAAATTTTTTTTGGCTAGGCTTGGTGTTACCAGGCCTAGCACATTTTTGAATTTCCAGAGCAGGCACAGGTTATGAAAAATTTCTTCTTTTTTTTGCATGTGGCCACTTTTCTATTCACCATCTTGGTGCACTTACCCATATACTTATCAAAACAATGTTTGAGTTAAATCTATAAATCTAGACTTCATTTGTAAACTATGAAAGTTAAAAAAGTTATATAGTTATTTTCCTTGTTCTTAACAAAAAAAATATAATTAATGAAATGTAAATTTAATTTTGCATTCTTAAACTTTATACATTGAATAAATGAAACATGTGTACATTTTCATCCATTTAGATCATTTGACTTGAATTCCACTTTTAAAAATTTAGAAAATAAAAAAATAACGTTCAAGAAATAAGACCTAGTTTCTACCAAACATAAGATAAAGAGTAAGAAATTAAGTCTGGTTGGATTCTACAGTTGACTATGCAATGCACATACGAACGTGATTTAATAACATTAATAGCTTGAAATCTAGAGTAGTTAATATATAGAGAATTTGAGTCATGTATTAGTTTCAAAAAAATTATAACTAAGTAATAAATAGTGTTGAATATACTCAATTTCATTAATGTTTAATATATATTTTACAAATTCACTATTTAGTTCTTTTAAGTATGTAAATAAGAAAGAATCTACGTATATATATGAACAAAATGGATAAATGCATACATATATAAATATAAACATATGGAATCCATGTACACATAAATAAAAGATTCAAGATAAGATACACATGATTGAATCAACAATTAACGTTTAATATAATGAAATTGAAAAAATAAAGTGTAATATAATATACTTGAAAATAAATGATTGAATCCACAATTAATGATTAATAAAATAAATTTTAATTAAATCTAAAAAATATAAATAGTTTCCAAAAAACCTTCAAATATTTGTATATATATGAACATAACTGAAAAAATAATTTAAAATAACATAATTGAAAATTCAATGATGAGGTCATAGCCCAGCCGACAGGTCTTTCTATGTAGGGGAGGAAATGGAAAAAGAAGAGCCGTATTGTGGATACCACTAGCCTAAACCAGTTCTTTCGCAAGGGCGAAAACCCTATTAAGAGGGGCAGGCGAATTCAACCGGAAGGAGCTCCCTTCCCCGTGGGATGAGGTCTGTTACATTGTGATGAAGTATTTCACGCTGGAGGGAAGGTATGGTATCTTCTATTACTACCATCTCCCTTTCCTTAACCATTTGAGAAATAAGGACTATATTTCCATTCCATTTTATTTGCTGCATTCTCTAGATGCTAATGCTAAGGACATTGCTAAAGCTAAGAAAAAGGGGAAAGATTTTCATATCCTCCACCAGGGGCTCAGTCTTCACCTATAAAACTTCTACCTCACTCTTTGCCCACCCTATTCTATCTTCATCCTGAATGTGACTAATACCAGTCCTTCGACCCACCCTACTACTAAAAATGATGCTAGCTCCCCTCAGCTCCCAAAAATTGGCTCTTGTAGCAGGAAAACTAAAAAACACTCCCCTGTAGAGGTCAGAACTCCAAAGAAAGTCAAAATCCAGGAGATTGATACTGACATGGATATCACCGACAAGGCCAATACCCCTCACTGCTCTAGGAGGCTTGCCTCTAAACCCTCAAAAAAATCTCTGAGAGACCCCTCCTCTTCATATGACACTGGAAATTCCATCCCAATTGATAATGTGGCTTTGCTCCACCATAACCCAACCCCTCACTCTGTCAGTCCACCCAGGCTTCTGAAAGCCCCACTTCTTCAAAGAGTCCGGAGCTTGCAAATTCATCCTCCTTGACTTTTAGACTAGAAAAAATGATGGTTGTGGAGGAGGCGAGTAGCATAAAAGAGGAGGAGGATAACAACCTGGCGGAGCTAGATAAAAAAATGGTGGCCCTTTCTGATAATGTACATGATAGCACTAGTAGACTGGAGGTGGTGGAATCCAGAATGCATGATATTTCTAAATTTGTGTTGAATGTGATGCGCTACTCGGCTACGACTCTGTGCCTCATGTAGGAAAGTGCATCCAAGGGTAAAGGCAAGGATGATGAGGACTACAAGTTTAAATTCCTCACCAAGGAATGGGCAAGAAAGCTCCTCCCCAAGAGGAGCCATGGGAAAAAGAAGTAATTCTCTGAATGCGACGGAAAGCTAGTTTTTTGTTTACGTTTAGTAGCCTGCGAGCGGATGGCTTTAGCCTATGTTTTTGTCTGAATTTCTATGTTTATTTCCCTGTGTGGCATGTCTAAAACTCTTCTTATTACTGCTTTATTCCTACTAAAATCTCATAGAATGATAATTGTTTTTGATAGAGGTAAAAGGTTGTAACTCTATTGATTATTTGCAGACAATGGTTCTGCCATTGTTCTCCTTATTGTTCTTATGGGTCAGCCCCCTTGTTTCTTGGCTGCTTCTAATATCAAAAACATAATTGAAAATAAATGATTGAAGTGTAATTAATGAATAATAAAATAAAGTTTAAAAAATCTAAAAAATATTTATTTTCCCCAAAAACATCCAATATTGTAAACTAAGCATGATTGTAAAAAAAAATTTAAAATAACATACTTGGAAAGGGTAGACGCTTTTGAAAAAAAAAATCAAAATCTTTGCCCCTTTATAAAATTAGAAATAATCACCCCTTTATAATCTTCCTCGATAAAAAATGCCACTTTATTTCAGAAAAAAAAATGATTTTATTGAAAAATCACTTTTATTATTTTTGCACTTGATTGAAATTGATTTTTTTATTGGAATTTTATTTTATTTTATATGGGGTTAAAGCAACCGGTCACTTGTACAACCACTCGCATCGGCCTCCATAGTTCTGGTCGAAACACTTCCAACCAAAACATTTCTAGCTAGAACGCTTCCGATCGAAACTATCTATGTGGAATGCCAAGTGGCATCCACATCAACAAAAATGCTGATTTTCTGAAACTTGTGACTTCTGCAAAAAAAATTCAATAGGTAAATTAAATTTATTAAAAAAACTAAAAATACCCTTTTGTAGAGATCAAAGTCATGATTCTACTCATATAATTTTTATAATCAAATATTTAATATATAAAAAATTAAAAATACCGCAAGTAGGTATTCTTTTGTTTGGTAAGAGACTAGTTTGAAAAACAAAAAATGATATGGAATAACTTAAAAAAAAATTGAAAAAAATATGGATCACTAGAGGAGAGTGACTTCTCCAAAAGGGTTTTTTTTTTTCTTGATTATCATAAATTGAATAGACAAATTATGGTGGGAGGCAAAAACTGTCAAATTCTGGTATATTCGACTTCCAAATGCTATAACAAAGAAAATATACATCAAAATTTAATATTTTTTTTGATACACTGTATATATGTCATCTATAATAGGTATCAAAATCGAAAAAAATAAGTTGATTTACATTTTCTTTTGTGGTGGGAACTAAACCCCATGTTTTTCAACAATAAAAAAATGGACTTTAAAGCTAAAAAAACATATAAATTATTGACAAAAAAAAAAAAAATAGTAGACTTAAACTTGACCAAATTTTACACATTTCATCAATTTACATCATCTTCAAATTCAAAATACAAATGCCACTTTTATGGCGACGAAATTGAATAATTATTGTTGTGTTAACCTTTTCCTTTGTAAAAGTGTGACACAGGTTTGTACTTTTACTTGAATAATATCTACTTCTCAATAGTTGTTTTCATAGAGAATAGATCTTAAGATTCTTGGTTGATTACATACTCATCTATCCTTGTGGTGTTGCTCATTATAAGGCTTACTGCTTCTAGAAAATGAATGAATCTTCTTTTCTCAACTTATATCTTGGTATTCTTCAAAACCCATGCAATTCTCCTATTCCATTTAACTTGAAGCTTTGTAACATTATCCTATTCCATTATCCCTCTCTCCTTTTTCCTTTCCTTCTGATAAGTTGGAGCTCTCTTGCCCACTCTGACCTCATAGACAGATCCCTCTAGGGGACAACAACTAAAATCTATATGCACATATTTAGGGCAACCCATACAATGAAAGCCAATATTGTCATAATCTAGGATTAGTTTCCACTTAGGTCATTTCATTTCATGTTGTTTCTTCTTGAGATTCTTTTTTTTTATATTATTTTCCAAGTACCCATTAGTACAAATGGTAACACTATAAATTGGAGTTTGGACAACAAAAAATATTCCTAAATGACTAGCCCAAGAAGGCTATTGGAAAAGTTGTTAACTTTTTTTGGGCCTCAAAATCTCAATGCCATTGTTTAGGTACAAACAAATTTAATCCAAAAACTAAAGGGCTCTCTTGACTCTTCTCGTATGGATGGCATGACTTCTTCTGAGAGATAAATAATAAGGAAGCCTCTAGAAAAGGAACAATAGTTTATCTAACCTAAACCTAAGTTAACCCAAGAATTTGAAAATCTATCTTTGAAGATATTTTTTGGAGTGTAAAAATTCTTAAACAAAAGACAATAGCCTTTTTGGCAAGGGTTTCAAATTTCAAGGAAACAATTTTTGTTCTAATAAATAGAGATGATAGCAAAGTAGTTGAAGGCCTCTAGAAGGAAGGCCCTACAATAACAATGTGAGCTCCTCTAGGAGAGGAAGGAGCACTAAACATAGAGTGGAAGATTTCTATACATAGAGTCATTCCCCGTTATATATGCTGGTTATCCTTACAAAGGAATTATTATCCTCCCACATCTAAAGAGTATTAACAAATACATCAAAATGGATTGACAATTTTAAAGTCTATAAGAAACTGAACTACCAACAAGTGCCTAGCATGCACACTTATTTTAACTATGAGCTTCATGATTATATATTATTTAACAGTTAGATATAAAGTAGCATCCATTTTGCATCAAGAATTAATTGTGAAATTGAGTAGTTTCATGTCAATGGAAAGTTGTTATGCACTTAATCCACATTAAATTCTCAATCAAATTCATCTTGTCACAAGTTCCTAATGTGCACATCTATTTTAACCATGAGCTACTTGGTTATATATTATTAAGAAACTAGATATATGGTATCATCCATTTGGCTCCATGAACAAACTCTAAAATTTATATCAATGGCAAGTTGTTACACACTTAATGGGTGTTGATATGGTTTGTCTTAATACATTTTAGACCTTTAGAACTCTAAGATTGGCCTAAAAAAATTGAGAGAAAAAGATATATACATTGGCATTAGAAAAAGATAAAAATATAATATGATTAGCATTCTAAGATGCACACCAAAAATTCTAGCATCCATTATACAAATAAGTTATTGATAAGTAGGCACTTGTAAAAATATATATTAAATGCTATAAATAATCTAAGATTCATACCATAAATCATACCATATCTTGGTCCAAGTCATCCATAAACATAATGCTTTATTGGACTCAAAGGAGTTCCATGGTGGACCACAACTAGTGCAAAGTAAGATAATTGGTCCTTTTTCTCATGCAACAAGAAAAGGTGAGACCATTAACAAGATAAAATTTACATGAAATTCCTTTTATTTTATATCAACTCTTTGATAGGAGAAGTCTATTGACATAGAAATTTTCACATTAGCTTGCCAGACAACACATTAGGCACATGCAAGAAAATTCACCCAACAAATTAATCTACCTCAAGCTTCTCTTCCTTATAGCTTCTTCCTACTTAACAAGTTATTATACCAAGTTAGTGTCCTACCACAACACGGAAGGTGGAGAATTTACTGTCTTGAATTAAAATAATAATACTTGTGAATGAGAAAGCAATGCCCTACTAAATAGTAGAGAAATAGGAACCAATATGAGGTAGCTAACTAAAAACTAGATATTGGTTTGAAAAAACAAATCTATTATACTTAATTTATGGTTGCAATCTATCAAATGAAAGGAGGAAAAATCAAGGAACCTCATCTTCTTAACATTAGATGACTAAAGGCCCTTGACCTTTTTTGCAAGTCAGAAACATAATAATGTTTCATTTCTGGCCCCTCTTCATCAAGCCATTCAATTTTCAAAGAAAAATTGAGGACCCTCATCCTTTTATTATCAAATAAGTAAAATAATATTTGTGGTTTTAAAAAGTTATGACAATCTAACTGTTCTTTTGCCTCTAAAATAAAGATGTAGAAATTTCTTTAATATATAAATCAAATACAATAATAAACTATATGTTTCTATTCTATTTCTCTTGGGCCTAACATGGGTATCAGAGCCATGGGTAGCTAGATATCTTTTTTTATTTGTTGATATCATGTTGAGGCCTCAACAATTTGTTAATGGTTGAAGATTGAAGATTGTAGATCCTTTGGGAGAAGATACCAATGCAAACTTTGGTAGGCCAAATAGTGGTCTTAATGATAAATATAATTGAATCTCCTTTTTGGAGCTCTTTCAAACTAGAAACACCCATATTCCAAACTCTGTAAGAGAACTGAAAATCCTAGAAGTCAAATCTTGTGTGACATGAAGGTATTTGTAATTAATGAAGATATCAAATAATTTTGGAGATGGCCTAGAGAAAGGTTCCTTATTTTGTTGGTGAATTGAGGAAGAAAATACCATATATACAAAACAACGTTAGGGTAGAAACCTTAAAGCAAGACAAATTGGTTGTGAGGAAGGGAAGAGTGAATTGGAGTTGAGCAGAGCATGCATATAAATCAGGATCTGGATGCCAAGATATTTGATGAACCTTTCTAGAAACAACTTGTGTAAGGAGGAGCACATTCATACACATACAATGAGCGGAAGCAACAAGAGAGAAGATTGTTTTGCTTCATTTTTAAAGTGCTGCATATGTTTTTTGTTGTTGTAGCATCTACTGATTTAAGTTGTTTCCCTCCGCTCTATAAGGGTGTAGAGTTGATTACAACAATTGTACAAGTACCATTTTTTGAGTTTTTTTAATCATAAAAAGGAAAGCATTAATATGTATCGATTGCAAGTTGGAAGTTTTTATTTGCAAAGTAAAAAATGGGAACAAGTTTAGTGATGCATGAAATATAATATTTGCTTCATGGGTGGTTTAGTTTTAGAAAGTTGTTAAAGACCAATGATTGTTTCATTTGAGATTTATTCTACAAAGCCTTATTTAATCATGTTCACATTATTCATTGATGGCATATTTGTAGCTACAAATTAATGTAAGCACAACAAATGAATTGAAATTCATGTTTGAATGTTGAAGAGAAGATAAAACTTTGTTTGTGCGATTTTTCAACCAATACATATTATTGAGGAAAGAACTTAATAGGTTACAAGTTCAAATAGGAAACACACAACAAAAAGATGTTAAGTAAAATGTCCCTTCTTCTAGAATTTCAACAAAGCAAGTAAAACCAAAGTGTCTTTGAAAAAATATTGTGTCTAAACTTGTGACCAAAACATATCACCCACCAAGGTAGCAAAAATAGAAAATAGTACTTAAATTTTGGTCATGTTTCTCAAATTGCAACATGGACTTAACAAGTCCGAATTCAAGATCTGTCAAAGTAACAAGCTCATTATCAAAAGTTGAGACCTATGATGAAAACATGTTCATTATCAAATTTTTGACTTGTCAAAGCAACAAACATAGTACATCAAAGTTTGAACCCTATCAAGGTGACATTCTTAGGTCAAACAAATTTAAGACCTATCACAATAAAAGGCTTTTTAAAGAAGCTTCAGATTGGCTTCAGATTTGTTCATGCAATTTGGCAACGAATACATATTATTGAGAAAAGAACTTAATAGGTTACAAGATCAACTAGGAAACACACAACAAAAAGATGTTAAGTAAAATGTCCCTTCTTCTAGAATTTCAACAAAGCAAGTAAAACCAAAGTGTCTTTGAAAAAATACTGTCTAAACTTGTGACCAAAAAATATCACCCACCAAAGTAGCAAAAATAGAAAATAGTACTTAAATTTCGGTCATGTTTCTCATTTACTTGCAACATTTGCAACATGGACTTAACAAGTCCAAATTCAAGATTTGTCAAAGTAACAAGCTCATTATCAAAAGTTGAGACCTGTCATGAAAACATGTTCATTATCAAATTTTTGACTTGTCAAAGCAACAAAACATAGTACATCAAAGTGTGAACCCTATCAAGGTGACATTCTTAGGTCAAACAAATTTAAGACCTATCACAATAAAAGGCTTTTTAAAGAAGCTTCAGATTGGCTAGCAAATGTTCCCACCAAGATGGTTGAACAAAAGAAGTTTGAGAAGTTCAAAATATGATTTGGTTTCATGATAACCCCTTCAAATTAAAGAGAGAAGTTAATGTGTTAATCTTCATAGTTAACACATCTGTAATGCTTTTTTCAATTTAAATAATTATGATAGTTCAATGTTCTTCTGCCTATTAAATAATGATCTAAACATTTCTTCAATATACAATTTAAATGAAATAATAAAACATATTATTCTATTCTGCCCCGCCCAACCCTACACCTAAACGTATTTAATTTTGCTAAAAAAAATTAATCTAATGGTTAGTTTTTGCTCACCCCTTGTTTTGCTAACATCGATGACCTTTAAAAAAAATCAACTAGTTCACCAAATTATCACTTGCCCTTCATATGGCATTCAATGTTAACTGATGGTGCTTTTGAATCACTTAGGGTCCAAGTTTTGATCTTTTACACTATTTTGTAATTCCTTGCATCAATTTAATTGCTGAATATGGTCTTGAACAAAAAAGTTCAAATAATATTATAATACCGATCCTTGGCATTTAAATTATATGTTGTTCCTTCCTTAAAACTTAACCTATTTTGTTGGTTCAATGCTTCAAAAGAAAAAAGAAAGAATACCTTATGCATATGTTTGTTTACAAATGGAGCTGAAATTGTTTAATAAAGAAATATGATACAGTTGAGATCTGGTAACTACTTTCAGAACCGGAACCAATTTCCCTAACCATCTTCAGCCCTCATCAAAAGCATGCTAAAATGACAATATTTCATTCGCCAACATGTTCAAAGTTCAATGCATATGTACATCTGAACTTGTGAACAGTTGACGGATGTTTCCTTCTCTAATCAAAATTTGGTGTTTACCATATTCCATATGAACCATAGTTCCTATAGAGCATGTATCACGTTTGACAAGCAATCTATAATCAAATATGTTCAATGATTTATGCAGCAATCTATAATCAAATATTAGTGAGAATACTGCACACCCTCTGAAATACTTTCCAGACATAGCCACCTGAAACTTCAGAAATATTTTTTAACCCATGAACCCTATTGTCTTTCAGGGGAATATCAAATAAAACAGGCTAACAGTACAATTGAAAATTAACAAGAGAGAACGAGGGCCGATCTCTGATGGAAACAATCTTAGCTCAAACATCCAAATAAAGTGATTAATGATTCAAAATTTGTGAAATGGAAGCCATCCCAAGACACCAGTATCCTTAATCCACAATAGTTATCGATCATTGAAGTTAAAGTAATTCATAAGCCCTATTTACTTTATGAATAGATTTCGCATGCCAAGCAATAACTATTTTTCTTACAATCCTCCATAAAAATGGTAATTTTGCAATACGATACCCATAGGAATCTGGCATCCTCCTAATGCAAATAGTATTCTTCCAAATTAATAAATTAATCTACTGCAAACCCACCAAAAACTGATTTTTTTTCAATTTAGTCCCTTTTATTCGGAACTACATAAAATGGTAATTTTACATTACAAAATTGAGAGAGAATTGACATCGACCCAATAAAAATGGATTCCTTCCAATGTAAACTTAATTCTATTGTAAACCAACAAATATTTTCATTTTTCCAAATTTAAAACATAACCAAAAAAATTACTCTAGACCCAATTACATTCAATGGATTTGAGGTGTAAGTGTTACCCTTTTGAGAGTTCTCAACCTGCATGATTGTCTGTTCTATTAAGCAATTGATCCATAGCGGAGGAATCTGGGACTTGAAAAAAATTCTATAGAATTTTGATTGACTAATTAGTTTTGCCAAGAATAACATGGGTGTGATTTCACTATTTCATTTTTTTTTTTCCTACTTTAGAGTATATGTGAACATTAATGATCATACATTTGAAATTATCTATCACTCCTAAGCATGCATGCAAAGTAAATATGTGGACACTCATCTATGAATGTAAATGCAATCTACAATTAAGCATAAATCCATATTGCACGAGTAGTAATTAATACATCTTGAGAAGATCATGTGTGTATATACCAAATGATAAATAAAGACATGGGTGCATATAAACTGGATATAGTAGTAGACAATTTAGTAACAATTCCCCTAGTTTTGTTAGGTAATGGCAAGGTAGCCCCCAACGATCAAGAACCCATGAATAGGTATAATGGCATGATACTATCATAAAGAGGAAGATTGATGCTACGAAATAGAAAGATATATAAAGAGGAAGCATGATGCTTCCAAATGGGAAGACTCAAATTGTACCCAGTGAGATAAATGAGGAAGCATTTCATTCTCCCTAATATAGTAATGGTAGAAGGTGTGATATCTCACAATGTGATAAAGGGAAACATATGCAGGTCTTATGTTAAATGGAAATTTCTAATACCTTACAATCTTATAAAGTGGCTCATTTGTCCACTCTATTCATACTAATTTGCTCTATTCTCCTTATCAAATTTGAGACTGGTAATATTTCTAAATTCCTTTGATAGGTTGTACTTGTCATTAGGTCAAAAAAAGATTCACCTATATCAATTCCTTTTAGAGTATACATAGATCAAAGATAGAAAACAAATGCCTAAGGTTTAAATTTGTTACTCTTTTTAATTGTGAACTTGATTTGAGAAAATCATAGGTGAAATTAGAGTGCTTAACAATTAGGCTTTCATAAAGTGTGCATGGATGTGTTAACAAAATGGATACGGTGAATATATAGGAATGTGTGGATAAATGGATTTAATGTGGTACTAAGTGTAGAAATGTATATATGGAACGGTTGATGAAGGATAGTTTAATCAACACAATTCTGATCAAGATTGCACCATTTGTCACCATGTATGCGTATCAAGACATTTCCCCTAAATGAGCACATAATTAAATCAATAATAGCATTGATATCTAAATTTTACTAATACAAATATTTCAACCAATGCCCATGAGAAGTCTTATCATGTTTTTGATTAGGATAAAATAGATTTTGAAGGGGCCCCGAAAGCCTTACAATCAAAGAGCTGCCATCGTTTAATGGACTAGACTACCTTGCAGCGAACCACGGGTTTTAGAAAGGGCCTGAAACCTTCTGGACTTATGGGCATGTAGAGCCCAGCAACCAAAGACTACACAAAAGCATAAACAGAAAAAAATAGTAGCCACAACCAACAAAACTCCAACCAAACATCAAGTGTAAAGCATTACAAAATAGGCTGGTCCAAGCCGAGGTACTAAAAAGACCTAAAAAATAGAGCACGAGAGAATTTCCAAGCACCCTCAGCCAACATGAAGGGTTTTCTCAGGCTCCCATAACCTGAACCTGAATCTTCGGGTGCCAAAAAGCCCCAAAGCCAAGCCCTAACCAAAAACAAATACTAGCCAAATTAGGCCATTGAAAACTACTAGCATCCAATCTATTCTTGAAGGAAACAAGAAACACAAGCTTTTTCAGGCTCCCTCAACCTTGAGAGTGGGTTTTATAAGGCTCCCACAACTTGAAACAATGGGTTTTTCAAAGGCTCTCATAACCCTGTTCTTGAGAATGAGCAAGGCTGGGCACAAAAAATCCTTCAAGATCACCACCTCCATAGTTGATAAAGGAGAGAAACCAATAATAAGATTATCCTCAGATCCCATACTGCCAAAAAACAAAGCACCATTAGCGTCCCACCAACACCTCCCAGCCACAACTACACCACCCATCTCCACCTCAATAAGAGAAAAGTTATCTCCAGCACTATACATCTTCACCTCAAAAGAACATAGGGCTACCTCTATAGGAAGAACCAGAGAAACAAGAGGATGATGGCAAGAGGGTCAGCAACAAAAACATAACAGGGATGAAAACAAGATAACAACAAAAACAAACCACACCCACCAAAAGCCAAACACCTGGGTTTAAACCTTCTACAAACAAAACCATGGGGGTATATGAAGGCATCCTCAACCAGCAAGATGAACTACAACAGCTGAAAGGCACCAAAATACCTTCTCTCCACCTCTATAGGAGAGAGAGAACCACCTCAATAGGACTGAAAATAGTGCAAACCAGTTGCCCAGAACCCCCATTCCCTACCCAAGAACCACGCAGCCAGTTCACCGAGCTCTTCCACGAGGCAAGCCACAATACCAAATAAGGAACTTCCCTTGTCGCTGAAGCCCTAGCTCCAGAGATATTCCCACACATCGCTCTAGTGGAACGACAACACAAAAGAAGGCATCCCGAAGACAGAGGAACCATCGCATCCTTCGACAAAAACCAGGCATCTCTCCAGCGACAGTAACCGCACACCAAAAAGCCAACAATGAAATGACCTCCCCACCCATGAAGGATAGAGAGCCAACTGTGCCAACAAAGACTTCCCCAAGGCAGAAGAGTAGCAGAGAAGAAGAGAAGAGCGGAAAGATTCCCCCAAACAGGGTCATCTGCCTCATCATATTCGTCCCCATCACCAGATTCCTCCGCCTCCTTAGACGAAACCCTAGCTAGGCTCCTTCGTCCGCTCCTGCTCATCAAGCCCATGTCTTATCATGTTCCTAAAATCATTTTTAATTTCTAAATAAAAGAAAAATAACATACAACCTAGTACATTTTTGTAATAAATCAATGACTATAAAATAATTATCAACTCGATCAATAATCAAATACCAAAACAATATGTAAATTATATAATCAATTAAACAAACATAAATATTTTGATAGATTTTATGTAATAAAAATCTATCAATTAAACAAATATAATAATATATTCAAATTAATAATTTATAATAATTAAAAATTAAATATACAACAATTTCTTAATAAAATTTAAAAAATATTACACCATAATTTACATAACTAAATTAATTATAAAATTAAAATGTTACGTTTTTAAATTACATATATTTATCCATTATTTATAAATTATTTAATAAAAGATTTAAATATATTTTTAAATTTCCATTTAAAAATTAAATAAAAATACTATACACAAATCTAGATGTCGCAGATTAGTTAAATGGCCAAAACAGCTAGACAGTGATACTAGCCTTTGACAAAGTCGCAACTGCAAGTGCTCCAGTGATTAGAGACAGAAAAATTCCAGATATATCTTCTTCAAATTCTTCTTATTCCCTATGGACGTTGGAATTCTTTTTAAATGAGCGCAGGAAGAAATAATCAACACTCTTAGCTGCACTGGAGCCTATAGCCAATTTGATTTTAATTAAGAGGAAGATAAAGATTGTAAAAAAATATTAACTGAAATTATAAAGATTGGAGAGAGAGCGTAGAGGAAAGATACTTACTTCCACCTTATCCTTCCACAAGCCTACAATATTGTATTAGTCATAAAGTTCTAAATAAAGCAAGAACATATCATATAAATGTACAGAAATGAGGATAATAGTAGACTCCAAATTAATTAACTAAATGTACAACACATCAATTAATCATACTTAAACTTGAATGCACAAACATAGACATAATGTGTAGGATAAAACTTGCAATCAACATAAATAACATTTTTTTAATATTTAGAGTTATTCAAATTGATTTTCTAATATTTTAATTAATGTAGGGATCAATGATATTTGCAAATACCATTGATAATTTAATAAGTTGCAAGGATAAAGTTGTCCTCAATCATTTAGATTCATAATAGACCAAATTTTACAATTCCAAGTGAATGGTAGGAGACAAGCAAGCATGTTAATCTACGAGGATATAAATCACTATACCATTCCACAAATATCACATGTTTCTTGACAACTGTTATAGTTTATTCATTATGATCATCATAACATTGAGCACCCGCATGAAAGACAACATAATCTAAATCATTTTTATACACACCCATTATTTGCAATTAGAGAATAGAAAGACAACTGAGAAGAAGAATGACGCACACATCCATTGGACAACAAATATTATTTAGAACTTGACACAATATAATTTTTGTATTACAAGTCTACATATGTTGGCAATTGTCTTCTCTAGTTTCCTTTTTCATTCACAAGAATATATAATACATTCAACTTATTCAATGAAAATAAAAAAATTATGACAATGCCAATTTCTTATGAATGTACAAGTCTATCAAAACAAACCAAAGAAAGTGCATTTCATGTAGATGTACCCAAAATGGCATAATAATTGACTATATTAATATATGTCCAAAATATGAATTTATCACATCTCAACATGAATGTAAATACCTAAACATAATGTGTATTATTAAACTTGCAATCCAAATAAATAACATCAAATATTGCTGAATATTTGGAGATGCATACCTCAATCTTCTAACATTTTGATTCATGTGCAGATTGGGGGCATTTAAAAATACCATTGAGAATTTGTTAAGTCACAAGAATAGCATTCTCCTGAATTAAACTCCCAATAAACCAAATTTACAATTCTAAGTGAATGGTAAAAGATAACAAGAAAGCATGTTGATACAATAGGATTTGAATGACTAGAACATTCCAAAAATATTAGGTGTTTCTTGATAAACGTTATATTTTTTAGTACAATCATCATCATGTTTTACACCCACGTAAAAAACTGTGTATCCTAGCTCATCTTCAGTGGTCATGAGGTAATTGTGAAGTGAATGTGAAACAATTTGGTTGAACTATCACTCCATATATCTTCTCTATGTAATACCCATTGTTTTGAATTAGATAAATAAGAGACATTTGAGGAGAAGAGTGACACTCACATCTATTCCAACAAATATTATATAGGACTTCAATTTTTTTTAATTTTTTTTAAAATTTACACACATTTTATTAATTTCCTTCTCTAGTTCCCTTATTCATTTGTAAGAATATATAATAATTTAATTTCTTCAATAGAAATAAATAAGTTATGGCAATTCTAGTTTCATGCATGTACCTCTATAAAAAAAGAAAGAAAAAGAAACTAGCACTGTACCCTTTTTAATAAATTAGAATAAAGGGTGCATGTTCAATTGTATACATGTACCTATATAAAAAATTAGAATTTGTAAACTATATTGATACTAATAGGACTCTAAGTTCTTAGATTTTTCAATTTTTTCTAAAATTTTTTTATTGTGTAATTGAATTTGTGGGGAATATAGTTATTAAAACATTACTATTTTATTTTTCTCTCACTTTGAGGTGCATGTGACTCCTTAATGATCATACATCTCAAATTACATCACTCACAAGCATTAATGTATAGCAAATGTAATCTAAAAATAAGAATATGTTAATATTGCATTGATTGTAATGAATACATCTTGGGAAGGTCATGTGTGTATATAGAAAATGACAAATCAAGATGAGTACACATGGGCTAGAAATAACAATAGATAATTTAGTAATATTTTTCCCTAGCATGGTTAAAAGTAATGGTGATGTATCCCTAAATGCTAAGAACCCTAAATAGGTAGACAAAAAGGGAAGCTCAATGCTCCCAAATATAATTATATGTTTATGAATATGTGATATGTAAAGAAGAAGCATTATGTTTCTAAATGGGAAGATTCAATTCCACCAATGTGATAAAGTGTAATGCAAATCATGATCCCAAATATAATAAACTTAGAAGGTATGATAATAGGAAAACAAGCATACCTCCCATGTAATAATGGAAAATATGCAATACTTTCCAATATTATAAAGTGTTTCTTTTGTCTCCTCTATTGATATTATTTTTTTTTATTCTTCTTGTCAACTTTTGGATTGGTGATATTTTCAAATGTCTTAGATGGGTTGCCATTAGTTCAAAAAGAATGTTAATCTAGATCAATCCCTTTGAGAGTGTACAAAAATCTAAGATATCAATAAAATTCCTAAGATGTAGGTTTGTTACTCTTTTTAATGTACAAAATCTATGTGTTGCACTATTAATTGATCTTGAAATGTTCTAGAGATAATAGTTCAATGTGAAGGGATCTTTGGTTATCAAATTAAATGTAATGAATAGTTTTAGATATTATCACAAAATATTAAATTGCACAAATATGTGCTAGGTTGGGTATAGGAAGGATAGGTAGAAGAGATTAGTAAACCAACATTTGAATTTGATTTAGAGAGGGATAAATGCAAGGACATCCTATGATTATGAATCTACTTTGGAGAAAATGATAGGTCAAATTAGGCTATATTATAATTGAGTTTGAACATAAAGTGAGAATGAGTACATGATAATCAAATTGATATGGAGAATATAAAGAGACGTGTGGACATATGAATAAGTATTGTTAAGTGTAAAAATGTGTATATAAAGAATAAGATAAAGGATATGTAAATGAGCCCAACTTTACATAAGATAACACCATTTGTCACCATGTACATATATTAAAATATTTTCAACAAATGAACATAAAATAAATGAATAATAACATTGACATCTAAACTTTATCAATATTGTTTTTTATTTTTTAAGTGAGAAAAATAATATACAAACTAATAGATTTTTAATAAATCAACTACTACTAAATAATTATCAACTCCAATCAATAATCAAACATTAATGTCATATCTGAATTATTTAATAAATATAAATATTTTTATAGACTTTAAAAAAGAAAAATTATGTATTGAACAAATAGAGTAAAATATTAAAATTAATAATTTATAATAACTAAGAATTAAATATATAATAATTTCTACATAAAATTAAAAAATAGCATACCATAATTTACATAATAAATATTTATATTCTCTAATTATATATTTTTATCTATATAAATTACATATATTTAGCTATTATTTAATAAAAAAATTAACTGTTTTTAAATTTTCATTTAAATAATTAAAAAAAGGGATTCGTCCACTTAAAATAAACAATCAATAAATTGACAAATTGGATGATAATTCAATTTAAGAATTTAAATTAATTAAAAATGGAAATTCAATTAATAAATTTGCATTATTTGATATAAAACATACAATTATTATTCATATATTTCAATAACTCGACCGTCCAACATATTCTCAAAATCTATATTTAAATAATTATGTTATATTATTTTAACTCATTTTAATTTTTTATTTATTTTAATTGTTTACCCGATTAATTCAAAAGTAAAAACAATATTTAATATTTAATATTTGGAAGGTTCAAGCCTACTCAACAGGAAAGAGTATTCTTTTGACCAATGTTTTATATAAAAAGATATTTTTATTACATGCGTTGCAATTTACCTAATCATAGCTCTCAATACTGCAATTTTTATGATCTTTATTCGCAGCACCTTCAGTTCAAAAGAGAAATCTGAACCAAATCTTTTGCATTTTCATCGTGTTCTTATATGTAACTTATTCCCATAACAACGAAAATCGTTTCAGAAAACACCATATTTATTCTATCTTTGTGGGTGGGTCATCCTTGTCTTCCATGACAGAAAGGGAAACTTCTTTGTCTCCACAGCTTTATTGGAAAGTAATAAGACTCTGGTACTTTCTTTGGGTTACTTGTATTTTACATTTTCAAGTCAAAGTTTGTGAGCCAAAAGTACTACTGTATGATTCGTCGTGAAGAACGTTGTAAAAATTCAACATAAAGGAGGAAAAAGGAGGAAAAAGCTAACTTCACAAATTCTTAAAAGTACTTGCTATTTGTATGTATAAACAAACATACCACTTACCACTTGATTGGAGTATGCTAGACTTTGTTCTTCCAACACACCCAAAGTGTTTGTGTCATTGAGATACTATTCACTTTCTATTTGTATGTTGACTAGTACAGGAATACCAACTGGTATGTTATGTTCTATGCAATTGTTGTTTATAGGGTGGTATGCTACCACTTGTCAAGTACTAGGGATGTGTGTGGAATTTAAGAGAAAAATCATTAATGATATTACATATGCTTCTAGATTAGATTGTGATCCGAAATGTTGATGTAAAAAATTCTACACAATCTAATCCAGAATCATATGTAATATAGAAAAATCATTGTTAATGATTATGAATTTGGAATTTGAGATTTTTTAATCAATATGAGGTGTTATAAAAAACTATTATATAATTAAAGCTATGAGATTTCCACAATCCATTTTGTATTTCTAGTGTATTTTTTCTGGATTCGATTATATTATATAATTTGAAATTTCTTTCTGCATTTTAGATTTTTTTTGGAGTGGATGCTTGGAAAATTTATGTGAATATTATGTCACGTTAGAGTAGACCTTCATACAATATTGGAAATTGGTATTTTGTTGCCTTAACATAATTTTGTTAAGTGTTTTGGTCTTTCATTTTTCATGGAGTGTAATGGTATAAGAATGGACTCCTTCTATTTGCTTCTCTCTACGTCCTCCCCTCCCTCTCTCTCTACTTCTATCTCCCCTCTCTCTACCTCCTTGCCTCCAAGCCCCCCCCCCTCTCTCTCTCACACTCACACACAAAAACAAAAAAAAAAAAAACAACAACAACAACTACTACTACTACTTATCCCTATCTCCCCTCCCTCTCTCTCTATATACCTCTCTATCTCTCCCTCTCTACTTATCTATATCTTGCTTCTCCCTCTCTCTCTACAAACCTATTTGTCTCTCCCTTCATTCATTTTTAGTTTTTTGTATCTCTATCTTTCTCTCTCTCTATATCACCTCTCACTCTCCCTCTACATACCCCTCTCTCTCTCTACATACCTCTCCCCCTTTCCTTCATCTCACCCTCCCTCTCTTCTTCTCTCTCTCTCTCTCTCTCTCTCTCTCTCTCTCTCTCTCTCTCTCTCTCTCTCTCTCTCTCTCTCTCTCTCTCTCTCTCTCTCTCTCTCTCTCTCTCTCTCTCCACTTTGTCTTTATCTCATAGGTCTACATAGATAAAGGGAGAGGGGAGATAGAGAGAAGTAGAGAGGGAAGGAGAGAGAAGATAGATATAATTAGAGGGATGAATAGAGAGAGATAAGTAGATAGATAGATAGAGGGAAGGAGGGAGGGAGGGAGAGGGAGATGGAGGTAGGGAGAGGTATGTAAACAAAGGGTTTGGGGAGAGAGAGTGAGGTAGATAGGGGATACAGTGTAGTGATATAGAGCTGCAAGGGAAGGAGGGAGCGAGAGTGGAGATAGAGATAAGTAGATAATAAAGAAACATGGAGGGGTGAGATAGGGCGAGAAAGAGAGATACAAATAAAGAGGGAAGGAGGGAGACATATGCATGTATAGAAATAGAGTATTGAGGGAATGAGGGAGAGGTAGGTAGAGAGAGAAGGAGAGGTATGTAGAGAGAGGATGAGGAGATAGAGATAAGTAGTGAGGGAATGAGGTAGAGGTATGGAGAGATAGAGAGAGAGGTAGGTAAGAGACAAAGAGAGAAGGAGATGTAGGGAAGGAGAGAAAGGTGGGTAGACATATTGAGATGGAGGGAGAGGGGAGATAGATAGAGGGAGATGGATGGAGGAGACATATATGTAGAGAGAGGGCGAGAGACAGAGGGAGACCAAGAGAGAAGGAAGGGATGTAGTCATAGATAGAGAGGGCAAGATAGGTAGGAAGGGAGAGAGGAGATAGATGAGAGATAGAGAGAAGTGGAAGGGTGGGAGGGAGGGAGAGAGAGAGAGGGGAGATAGAGATATGTAGGGAGGAAAGGAGGGAGGGAGGTAGGGATAGGTAAGTAGAGAGAGAGAGGGAGATATACATAAGAATTGAGAGAGAATGAGGGAGAGTAGAAATATAGATAAGTAGGGAGGGAAGGAGATAGAAAGAGTGTCGAGGGAAAGTGGAAATATAGATAATTAGGGATGGAAGGAGATAGAAAGAGGGTTGAGGGAGAGAGAGAGAGGTATGATTCTATAAATGTTGTTTATATAATGATTATGATCTGTTGTTTCTTCTCTTTCTAGAAGTATATTGTGGCATACCATTTTAGTGGACATTCTATACATCCCTCTTGTTAGCATTATGGAGGTGTTGTGACGTTTGTGCCTATACTTGATTTTGATTTGAACTAATTTATGTGTCTATTTTTTATTCATATATACTAGATAGATGCAACAACTAGTTATCGACGTATTTTGTTGAGATGGAAAACATAGAATTTATAAACACTCTTACATTCCTATTATTTGGATATGACCTTTTATCATTAGTTGAATAAAAAAAATTACTATTTCCTCATGCATTTTTTACTTGTAGTATTCTTGTATTGGTTGATTGGTATTGTTAGGGTCACTTGTGAAAATTGATGTGGCATTTATATCTTTAACTATCAAATTGTTAACTTGGTTAGCCATCTAATCATTGTTTAATTTGTTTTTTTAGGGTGACTCGTGCACATTTTTATCTTTTTGATACTTACCATTATCCTAATTTTATATAGGAGGTTCATTAGTCAACACTATAGTTGTCATTTTTTTAGAGTTGTTTGTAGAGCTTCCTCATTCTTAGTGGTCTTCTTCATGTTTATCTTGAGGACTTTTCTTTTATGGATTCTTATTGCTTCATATATTTTCTCACCTATTTGAGGGGAGATCATCTTGAGTCCTCCTTCCTTCACTTTTTCATTTCTTTCTTTCTATTGGAGAGGATTTTTACCATGATGTTTTCACCCTTCCTCTGGTTATGAGATATATTTTCTTTTATTTTTACAAGGGCACCTCATTAGGCCACAATGTTGAGATAGATTTTTTAATTTTAAGCTTTCATCATTACATATTTTAGATTATACATAAGTTGCACTTAAGGAGGTGTTAGAGTAAAAAGGTTTTTTTTGCAACTAATTATTTAAATATCAGGTCCCTTTTACACTATGATACTTAATCTTACTTAGGTCATGTATATTTTTGTCTCAAGTCATATGATTAAGAAACATTTCATGATAAAATTTAATCATTATTGTTGTATCATTATTCATTCCATTTTTTCATCAACAATTTTTTTTGGCTTTTATAACAAATCCATTATTTTATTTTATTTTCATAAATGTTTGATTGTAGGTGATTTTTGTGAGCTACAAGGTTGAAAGAATAAAATCCAACATTTGAGATAGTCTTCAACAAATATTTTTCTTCCTTATCATCTTCTCCAATATGTTCAACGAGATCTATTTTGTAAAATTCTTATTCATAATGTTTTTTAGTAGCTTTAGGGTTAGGACCCATTTTTTATTTTATTTGACAAAATCAATTTAGTTTGTAAATTTCTCATCATATCAAGCATTTCCTCAATTTATTTGAAACATCAAGTAGACCTTAACCTCTATCTACCCTTCTTGGAGGCAATTTTAAAATTTAAATTCAAGATACTCTAATGCACAATACTTCACAATTAGTTGTGTTTTAAAATTAAACAAAACCTATCAAGGAATATTCTATATTATAATATATAATATGGGAAGAATTGTACCAAATAATATCCTACCAACAATTTGCTATGGGAGATCTTGATTGAATCCTTCTCCATTTCAATAAGTCTCTAATGTAAACAATGTAAATTTAAGAATGTGAAATGTAAATCACAATATATGATAATCTCAAGATTAAAAATTTATCCTTAATGTCATGTGATAATATTTATTAGTAAACATACTATAGTACCTATTTGATAAAATATTGGTTTAAGGGTATGATTAGGGACTATCCAACCACACAACTAAAGTAAACACTCAATACAATACACAATGAAAAAAAAAAATAACATAACAAAATTTATATATATTTCTAAAGATGAAATATTAGCAAAGCCCCAATGAGCTTGATACATGATAGAACTTAGTCATTTAGTTACAAACATATCAAATAAGATAGTTTAGATTTTAAGTCTAAACTATCTCTATTCTTCTAACTTCACATAATTATCCTTTAAGCTCACTTAGCCCAATCTTCTATTATGTGATGCTATCCCCAAAAATTAATCTCTCCTTTATATATAGGATGATTTAAAATGTTTGCCATAATTTTTTATAAAAGTTCAGTTATATGATGCAAGTTTGATCCAAGTTCTTTAGATGACCAACATGAATGCAAAAAATTAGATATTTCATAAAATTTGACAAAAATGCAAATGATTTTTAAAATTTATGTTTCAAGTTATAACTCATACTATACAATTAAAATAAACCTTGACATGAAATGTAAATGATTATACATATCACAATAAATGTGAAAGCTAAAGAAATACATACATACAAATACAATGAAATATAGTACCACAAACCCATTATATTTTATTAAAAACTATAAAAAAAATATTGAAAATGTCTTCAAAATAAACAAACATTTAAAAAAAAAAAATAGTTTTAATTGATATTTTAAGTTTAGGATGCCCCTCAACTCAATTTTACAATATGGGTATACACTAATTCTTCTTGAACTTACGGGTTAGGTTGTTTTTCAAATTCTAAACTAATTTATTTTTCCAAAGTAAGTGGAAGGATATTCTCACTCTTAAGAACAATTATTATATAGAACTATGCCACTATAATCTAATGTGTGCAACAATCAAATATAGATTCTCAGTATATTATATTAGACCTTCCATTTTATCAAAAGATGAAAAAATCTAATATAGATTAAGTGAATTATCTCATTCATCGTAAATCTCTAGCGCTTATCCGTTCTGGCACTAATAAATTCCAATTGAACGTGTACAAATGAAATTTATCCAAGTCACAAATGGTAAGAGATGACATACTTTCGAGTTCTTGATCAACAGGAAGTTGAGTACCGATCAATAACTATGTGTCAAGCCATTGCTATTGTAGCAATGACTTCATGAATAAACCAGTCGATATTCTTATCAGAAGATCCACCTTTCATCATTGCATCTTTTGCTAATGTCTTCCACTGCAGAGCATTCTTCCTCATTTCCACACCTTGTTCACTTTCTGTAATTGTTTTAATAGATTTCTCCACCTCATCCCTCCCAACAAGCCCATGCGTTGTTTTATTCAATCTTATCCCGGTCTTCCAAACCTCCTCAACATATTTAGAATTAGTCGTTTGATCGCTCCATTGAGAAAAAGTTAGGACAGGTAACCCTGAGCAAAGGCTCTCTAACGTAGAATTCCATCCACAATGTGTGACAAACATACCCACTGAAGGATGATTAAGCACTGCCATCTGTGGACACCATGACACAACTAGCCCTTGATCTATAGTTTCCTGAAGAAAATCCTTTAGAAAATCATCTACGTTTGTATTTTCTTCATTCTTCTGATCTGGACGAATCACCCACAAAAAGGAATGCCTACTATTCCTCAACCCAATGGCTATCTCTATGATTTGCTCTTTTGAAAGGATAGCTAAACTGCCAAAGGAAACATATACGACAGTTGAGGCTTCCTTTGTATTAAGCCACTCTATACAATTTTCAGCTTTCCAAAGGTGTATACCAACATCTTGATCTTGTGGATTGTTTCCCTCTATGAAAGCCGAGGGAACAAGAGGACCTACCGTTCGGATTGGAATGAGTGAATCCATGTATTGTATCTCTCTCATTTCCAGTTCATTGAAGGAGTTTCCCAATATCCATGTAGCCTGAGAAATGGTACTAAATTGGTTCATCACCAGCTGCAACAATGATCCATATGGATTTGAAGACTGTAGAAACGATGGCATGTCTGATTGGCATAGTTGTGGAAGCCCTGGTATTTCTATGACAGCTCTTACATTCTCTTCTTCATTGTTTGCTTTCACTAGAAGAAATATTTAAATGGAAATCAGTATTAATGATTAAGAAAATAGAGAAAACATGTGTCAAAAAATTTGAAAAAGAAAAGATTTAGGGGTCAATAGCTGTGCAGAATAATTTTGAAAGTACCCAATGGTTACATCGAATATCATATGATTTTCATATTTTAAAACTAATAATTAAGTTTTGGAGGTGTGGCTCATTACATAATTTGTTCCATCAGCACACCTAGTGAGAAGCTAAAAATGAAATTTTGAAGATTGGACCAAAACATAATCTGGGTATTACTAGTAATTGAACAAATAATATGTGATTTGTAGTTAGAACAATATCATATTTTTATTTAAAATATAACCTATATGTAACCTAAACAATATCAATATCCTATTTTAACCATTTAAAATAATACTTATATCCAAGTTGAAACTATCATGAAATTTTGACAATCCTTCACATTTTATTGTAAAATACAAGATATTTATTATGCTTATCTTATATATTTGTGATAGGAAAAATTGAAATACTCTAACGCATATACATTGTCATCCCAATTTAGTTATAAACATAAGAATACTTATTTTTTGTGTAATGTTTAAATGAGGACCTTATTTTATTAATACACACCTATAGTGGATAGTTATGATATCTTATATGAAATAAATTGTTTGAATGTATTTATCCTTTTTAATATAGAATTCAAAAAATTTCATGTTTTCTTATATGAGTCTATCTTGATCAAGATTCAGCTAATTTTTGGGTTGCATGTGTACTAACTATTGACAATATGTAGTATAAATATGTTGCAAGACTAAATCCTATAATCATAAGTACTATATCAACAATAGAACCCTGTCTAACTATTGACTCCCCTCTCTATCTACAACATTCCATTTTTCTAATTAATTAGACTTGCAACAAAAATGATTTATAAAAATTATTTTTAAGTAAAATGATTTCAACTGTCAATATGCATGTTCATAAATGATAAGAATAAGCCAGCCAATGTAATGTAAAATACAAGAATCTTACAATTATAGGGGACATAAAGGGGAGAATAAAGTACAATCCACAATGAATCATCTTGAACTAACTATTTGAGGAAAGATGATCATGGCAGAAGCGAAAGCTTTAGCAAATGACTAAAAGAAAAAGGACACCGTAGCAAAATGGTGAATGGAAATTCTATCAATCAGACAAAATAGATGCAAATGCAGTGAGATGTAGGATCACATTTTATTGGATAAATTAAAAAAAATATTTTATTTTCTACAGTAGAATTGTTTTCTAAGACGCTCCTGCATCAATTTTGCACTCCACTATTTACATTAGATTTTTTTTTTGACTAACATCTGAAAAAGGTCAAATTGTTAAAGAAGAAATAATCACATTTCTAAGCTGTAAAAGTATCTTGACAATCAGAAAATCTAATATTTTTATGAAAAAACTTTTAAGGAAGAAGAAATCCGATTAATATTCACAAGATCAAAGAAGAAGAAATCCCATTTATAAGCTGTAAAGTATCTTTACAATCATAAAATCTAACATTTTTTTACGTCCACAAGATCAAAGATTACTTATAATCTAAAAATTTTGTCAAATGATTATCTTTGGATTAAAAAACAACATATCTATTATTAATCAGATGACTTAAATTACACACTAAACTTTGATTTCTAGTTGTAAAACATCTACAATAATCTGTAACTAATAGATTAATAATCTGTAAATATTGGACTAAGATATGCTTACCCATTCCTGTGTAGAAATGATAATAGATGGAATAAACTGCACACGATTGCGTCCAGAAAAACGCTGAAGGAACCTTAAACTTGTTTGCAATATGAGGAATCCAGCTCATTAAAGAGTCATAAACAATACAAGAGACTGTATCACCTTGAGAATTGAGCCTCTCTATCAATCGTTCGAAAGCCAGACCTCCCACCTTTCTCAACAAATCAATTATCATGTCTACATCTTTGGTCTCCTCACAATCAGAAGAAAGCCCATCTGAAATTGTTTCAATTTTGATATTGGGCAACTGCACATGAGCATCAGCCCCCTCCCGAGCTTGTATTA
Source organism: Cryptomeria japonica (assembly GCF_030272615.1). Taxonomy (NCBI): domain Eukaryota; kingdom Viridiplantae; phylum Streptophyta; class Pinopsida; order Cupressales; family Cupressaceae; genus Cryptomeria; species Cryptomeria japonica. The sequence goes on from NC_081409.1 coordinate 237,391,855, forward strand.
TTTGCTTTTTAACTCTCTCTGTGACGATGAAGGTCACATGGAGGTTTCGATAGGCAAGCCTCTTGGCGAACTCCATTAAGGGATTCATATGACCCTGGCCCGGGCAAGGAAACACCACTACATGAGGCCGCTTAATCCTTTCTTGCTCACCCAATGACCCCATGGCCTCTTTGAATGCCCATTTTTTGAATTGCCTTTCTTTAAATACAATATGGTAGTCTTCAAACATGATGAAAAAGAAGAATGTATGCATTCAAAGATAGCCAGACATAAAACATGCACATTGGAATGAATCTATTAATCATTTGAAAATGAAAAGCACGTTGTATTCAGATTTTTTTAGTCACTAAATGCCATTGATGAAAGATTCTCTACATAAAGGAGAAGCATTTATTCTACCATTTTCCAAGTGGGGACGGAGACTGACCTAAAGGAGAAGCATTTTCAGTGGGTATTGATGAGAAAGCATGGTGATATGATGATAAATGATGAAGAACGTGGTGGTATTATTATTGCAATGAAAGGCGTGGATCTTTCAACAACTTCAGCCAAATCTTCAAAGCAATTTGCAAGAACTTCCGGATTGCAAATGTCTGTTTTATATGGCTTATGGTGTGTAATGCGATGGCCTACATTTTGTTCATTGTCATTATCAATATCCACTTTCAACTATAGCAGACCTTTATTTCTTTTCAAATATTGACGACAAATAACGCGGCATAAAGTGAAATCATGTTTAAAGAGAAAATCTAATCCACACAAGTCATATTTTGTGTAGTTTCTATTATGATCTAGATTTTCCATGAATCATATTTCTTGAGGCATTTTGGTCAAACACGTTGCAATCGATACGTTCTTATTAGGGTATTTGTAATCAGCAAGTCATACATTTAATGATGGTGGGACGGAGTGAGAGATGTGATGGAAGAATTAAATAAAATGAAGAGCAATTCTGAAAAGATATTTGAGTATGTTTGAGATTGAAAATAAAATTTTATGGAATTTGGATTGAGATGAATATATATTCTTACAGTAATTGATAGAGAATCAAAATTAAAAAAAGACTTTTTAGGTTTGTTTGAAATCTTGTATGATTAAATTATTTATTTTTGGGTGAAAAGTTCTATTGAAACTTTATATTAATATTATATTGAGAATTAGAGTGACATGAAAGTAATAGAAGAGAGTACTTGAATAATGTCTAATTGAATATGAGAAATAGATGGCAAGTAAATGATTTTTTATTTTTTTTTGAGAAATCTTGTATGATTAAATTATTTGTGTTTGGGTGAAAAGTTCTATTGAAACTTTACATTAATATTATATTGAGAATTAGAGTGACATGAAAGTAATAGAAGAGTGTACCTAAATAATGTCTAATTGAATATGAGAAATAGACGGTAAGAAAGTGATTTTTGTTTTGGAGCCATTCAACTTTATCAGTAGACCAAAGGCCCATTGACATGAATTTGAGAATGACATGGAGTTAAGTTCAAGAGTAAAATTAAAAAAATATGTTGGAGTTAATCACCAACTACCATCATTTACTCCTTTAGTCCTCTGTAGCACATTTTAGCTGTGATTTCTTCTCCACCATCACATCGTATGGGCTTCCATGCTACAAGACAATCTTTTTAAAAAATGAATCCATTTTATAATCTTCCTAGTAGATTTAGTATGCATATCACTGTTTGTGCATTTAATGCATTTGTTAATGCTATTCTTAGTTTAGATGAGTATATATGTAAAACCTAGTTATTTTTATTCTAGAGGAAAGTAAAAAAAGAGCAGAAGTTTAAAATAGTTGTAGCAACAACAACAAGAATAGGGTAGTTTAAAAAATTAAAATATTTTGGTTCTAAGTTTCTAAGCACATAATTGAGCAGTATGTATATATATGTATATATATATACACATACACATACACATACACATACACATACACATACACATACACATACACATAAACATACATACATACATATATATAATGGTTTTATCTCTGTCATTATTTGTTCGTATTTGTTCTCAATCTGTGTTCCTTTTTCCATTAGTGGTATCAGAGCCCAAGATGAGTAGATTAAAGATTTTTTAAAGCTTTTTGAAGCAACAATATGTTTTTCCAACAAGTGATTCATAGTCAACTATGGAAGCTCCAATAAAAAGCTTAACAAACCCACAAATCTCTTAGTTTAATGACAAAAATTATGACTACTTGGAAATTACTATGAAGGCATTATTTTGTTCACAAGATTTATGGGAGTTTGTAGAGAATGAATACCTAGAACCAACTGATGTAGCAACATATAATGCATTAAAGTATAATAGGAAGAAGGATTCAAAAGCTCCCTTTTTTATCGTCCAAGGGGTACAAGAAAGTATTTTTCCATAGACTACAACAACAACAAAGTCCAAGCAAGAATGGGATACTCTCCAAACTACCTACCAATGAATGGATAAGGTGAAGACAACCAAATTGTAAATGTTAAAAAGAGATTTTGAGACCATTTATGTGAAAGAATCAAATACAATAAAATTTATTTTTCAGTCAAATTATTGGATGGTAAACCAAATCAAATCACATGGTGAAATTCTTGAAGGAAGAAGAGTGGTTGAAAATATTATAAAAAAGTTTTCCTACAAGACTTGAATCAATTTATGGTGTCCATAGAAGAGACCAAGAATCCCTCACAATTTTCAAGTGATGAGATACATGCATCACTTATTTCTCACAAGCATAGGTTGAGTAGGTCAACAAATTCAAATTTGGAGCATGCTTTCAAGACACGAGTCTCAACCAGATATGGTAGAGGTAGGGGAAGATCAAATGTCAGAGGTAGAGGGAGATATTCATATGGAGTTGGAAGAATAATCCCATCAATATCAAGTGGAAACTCAAGTGGAAGAGGCAACCATAAAAAATGAACTCAAAATAAACTTCAAGGCCAAAGGTATATAAATACTCAGTTCAATGCCATTATAATAAGAAACATGGGCACTACTTAAATCAATGTAGAAAGAAGAAATATGATTCTAGACAATAAAGTGTTAATTTTACCAAAGAAAATCAAAATTAGGTTAGCATGTTCATAGCTTGTAATATTTCACAAGAAAGTTGAAAAGACATATGGTTTTTAGACTTAGGCTGTAGTAATCATATGACTGGGAACTCTAAAATATTTTCTAGCTTGGATGAAAGTGTTTTAAAATTAGATGTTACATTGGGGAATGATAACAAATTTTTGGTTATATGTAAAGGAAGTGTCAACATTCTAACAAAAAAGGGGGAGAAAAAGTTTATTTATGATGTTTATTTTGTCCCTATCTTGAAGCATAATCTAACGATTATTGTGCAACTTATACAAAAGTGGTATAGAATATTTTTCAAAAACAAAGAATTCACAATCTTCAACAAATTTCTAGATAAACAACTTATTGAAAATTTCCAAATGACAAGCAATAAAATTTTTTCCCTAAGGATAAAACCAGATTTGGAGGTAAAGTTTTCTCAAGAATAGCCTCAATGAACCCACAAGTACACAAAGTAAAAGTTTAAGCAGTCACACAAACAATTATTCAAGTAGAAATAAAAGATGAAAATTGGTTATGGCATATGAACTTTCAAGGTCTAAACCTACTTCACAGAACGGACACATGGTAAAGGGTTTGCCACTTACAGAAAAACAAAAAAAAATTATGTGAAGGATGCATCTTTGTAAAGAAACATAGGGAATCATTTCTAGTAGGAAAGTCATTAACGGAAAAGGCACCATTGGATTATCAATTCAAATTTGTGTGGACCCATGAAAGCACAATCAATTGGTGGAAGTTATGACTTCTTGACATTCAGAGATGACTAAACAAGTGAAACATGGGTCTATTTTCTAATACATAAAAATGAAGTGTCTGAATACTTTCATCAATTCAAGGCTCTTGTTGAAAAGAAAAGTAGACACTATATCAAAGAATTTAGAATAGATAGATGTGGTGAATATATTTCAAATTATTTCTCAAGATTTTTCAACGACCATGGAATTCACAAGCAATTTATAACAAGGTACACACCTCAAGAAAATGGTGTAACTGAAAGGAAAAATAGGACAATAATGGAACTGGCAAGAAGCATGTTGAAGGAAAAACATTTGGAATATTGGGTTGAAGGTATAACATGTTCAATTTATATTATTAAATAGATGTCCAACAAAAAGTTTAAAGAACATGATTCCAAAAGTAGCATGGAGTGGAAGAAAACATCATTTTTCTCACATGAGAGTGTTTGGATGTGTGGCATATGCACATGTGCTGAATGAATTGAGAATAAAGTTAGGAAACAAAGGATAAAAATGGCACATTTATTTGATATAATGATGAATCCAAGGCTTGCAAGCTATACAATCCAATAACTAAAAGGGTCATAATCAACAAAGATGTGCAACTCATAGAAGATGAAGCATGGGATGGAAGTTTAGATAAAACAATCAATATTGCAGCCAACTTACCACAAGAAGAAAATAAATCTTTTATGCCAGTAGGTACTCTTCCAAATGTGACTCATTTCACTCTCAATCAAGGTCAAAAAAGAGGCCAAATGGCACCTTTATCTAGTGCAAGGGTAGCTCCACACACTCAATAAAATACTCCATCAAATTTGTAGCAAACGCCGTCCTCCATTGGTACTCTTGTTGTTGGACCATCAAGTCCACGTTTAACAAATTCTAGTGACATGCCAAACCCCACATTAGCAAGCTTGATGAGACAAAAAATTAGAAGTTAAAAAGATATTTATGAGCAAACTGATGGTGAAAACAATGCATGTCTAACTTCTCTTTTTGTGTTATATACACATGTAGATGATCCAATTCATTTTGAAGATGCTATTTAAAAAGAAAAATGGGTGTGTCCAATGGATGAAGAAATAGATGCTGTAAAAAATAATCAAATATGCGAGTTAATGAATCTTCCACAAGGAAAAGAGGTGATAGGAGTGAAGTGGGTTTACAAAACTAAATTGAATGCAAATGGTGATGTGAAAAAACACAAGGCAAGGATTGTAGAAAAAGGGTATTCATGACAACTTGAGGTAGACTACAATGAGACATTTGTACTCATAAACTATTTAGACACCATGAGAGCAATACTAGCCATATCAGCTCAAAACAAGTGGAAAATACATCAAATGAATGTTAAATCATCTTTCATGAATGTCTTCTTAGAAGAAGACATCTATGTGGAACAACCACTTAAATACGAGATTTTGGGCCATGAAAACAAAGTTTACAAGCTCACAAAGGCACTCTATGGACTTAAACAAGCCCTGAGAGCATGGTGCAGTAAAATTGATAGCTATCTTCTAAAAATGGCTTTAATAGGTGCATTAGTGAGCCTACATTGTATAATGAGATGAATCAGAAAGTTAAGATCATAATTGTTTGTTTATGTGTTGATGACTTGATATTCATTGGTGATTTGTCAATTGAAATGTTCAAATCAACAATGAAAAAGGGATTTGAGATGACTGATTTGGATTTAATGAGATATTTCTTGACATTGAAGTAAATCAAAATGCGAAAGGTATATTTATTTCAAAATCTAAGTATGTATGTGCCATTTTGAAGATGTTTAATATGATGAATTGAAAATCAAACCCAACACCAATAGTGATAGGCTTGAAGCTGAGTAAGGATGACAAATGAGCATACATAAATCCAACTTTGTATACAAAACTTGTTGGTAGTCTTACGTATCTAACAACCACAATGCTAGACATAATGTTTGTAGTTTGCCTAATTTCATGGTTCCTAGAGTCTCTAAAAATTTATTATTGGAAAGAAGGAAAAATAATTTTGAAATATGTTAGTGGAAAAAGGAACTATATAATATTCTACTCAAAGACAAGTGATTTTAAGCTGATAGGATAGACTGACAGTGATTGTGCAAGTAGTATAGATAATAAAAAGATCACTTATGGTTATATTTTTCATTTTGGATTAGGCGTAGTATCATGGGCTTCAAAGAAACAACCAATTGCCACTCTTTTATCAACTGAAGTGGAATATGTGGTATCTATAGTGGCATATCGTCAAGCAATATGGATACGAAGAATGTTGAAATAATTGAGGCATGAATAAAAAGCAACAAAGATATATTGTGACAACAACTCAGCTATACTATTATCAAAGAATCCAATTTTTCACAAAAGAAGAAAGAATAAAGACACAAGGTATCATTTTTTTAGAGAGCTGATCAACAATGGATAAATCTACTTAGAACATTGAACGTCAGAAGAAAAAATTGTAGATAATTTCAACAAAACAATAGGAAGGAAAGCTTTGTACATCAATGTGATAATCTAGAAATCATAGATGACAGTTGTGATTAAGGGGGAGAATTGGAGTTAATCACCAAGTACCATAATTTAATACTTTAGTCCTCTATAGAACATTTTAGTTATTCTTTCTTCTCTACCATCACATACATATGGGATTCCATTCTATAGGATAGTCTTTTTGAAAAATGAATCCATTTTATAATCTTCCTTGTAGATTTTGCATCTGTATCACTATCTGTGCATTTAGAGTACATTTGTTAATCATATTCTTAGTTTAGCTAGGTATATACATAAAGACTATTTATTTTTTGTTTTAAAGGAAGACATTAAAAAATAAGAAGTTTAAAATAGTTGTAGAAATAGTAGCAAGAATAAGGGGTCTCTATTTTATTTCAGTTGTATGAACAAAACAAGAGAGTAGATGAACATGAAGATATGAACAAATGTATACATGAAGGTTATATGTATACATATATATGTATATATGTATGTATGTGTGTGTGTGTGTGTGTGTGTGTGTGTGTGTGTGTGTGTGCACAAAGATGGTGGTCAAAAAGGGGGTATAAGTGGACACTTTTTTTTTCTGAAATCAAGTGAACCTGAACTTAGAGGCAAAAATTGAAAGTCATCCACTCAAGATATGAAGATAATCAAAGAACAAATATTGTAGTACTCTGAATCTAGTTTCCAAACTACTAAACTTTTTCAAAATTGGATAAGATTAAGGGGGTCAAATCCTTCACGCACGAAAAACTTACCCTATTTTTTTCTGAAAAACATAACATAGTGTCTAACATGCACATCAAAAAAGTCATAGTTAGATTTAGTATTTTGACAAATCCTTTGGCAGAAAGATAGTTAAGAGTGAGCACTAGAAGATGTGTATTTTTTTGTTGAGTATTGTTTTTTAAATGATTTTTCCAATCGAGCACATCCTAAAACTTCGGTATCTGTTCATGCGTGAAGCATAAGTTGCACTAAACAAATCGAAAATACAATTTTTTTTTTAAATTGTAAAGAATCAAGTGCACTACAATAATATATAAAATTTTTTAAATTTGGATACGTATATCAAAAGTTATTCAAAAAATGGTGCACCTATGTCTATGAGAACTATGGAGACACTAGTAAAAGAAATTCAATAATAATATGTTATTGTTGTTCAAATTGAAAAATAATTATATGGTTAGAAAGC